>NC_063337.1:80653274-80712735 GCF_021869965.1 Rhincodon typus
ATAGGGGCAGGAAAGCTGACATTTTGGGCCTAGAAGGTCTGGGCCCGAAACGTCAGCTTTCCTGCCCCAATGATGCTGCTTGGCCTGCTGTGTTCATCCAGCTCTACGCCCTTTAAAACTGTTCTTTTCTATTCCATATTTAGTGTTTCCTATATGGTGTGAGACCAGATTAGTAGCAATAAGCCTTCTAAGTGTGAACAAATTGTTTATTGAGTGCCACACTCTCCTATTATATATAAAGTGTTTGGGGAAATAAGGTGGTTTTGTTCTTAAAAGGATGTTAAAACAAACCTTCAAATGGAAGTGGGCAAGAGGACAATGGTCACCTGGCATCGTGAGTAACTGCCCATAGTTATTGTCTGAGAAGGTTTAGGCGGCTGATTGACACAGCTCCAAGAGGATTGTTACTATCAAAGACTACCACCAAAGACTGTACAATGTCAGGGACTCAAACACGTCAGACGTTAACATCGGACACTCAGTCACTGCATAGCTCCAAAACTGTTGTTCCCCAATATTAGAGGCTATGGAGTGTTAGAGGTTTTTATGCAGAAATTTATAGTACTTCAATCCATATGTATAACAATGGTCAGGCTATAAGTTCAGTACACCTCTGCGACAGAAGGCATACTTTTCTATTTCAGGAACAAAAACAGAAGTTGTTGGAAAAACTCAGCAGGTCTGGCAGTATCTGTGAAGAAAAAAACAGAGTTAATGTTTCGGGTCCAGTAACCCTTCCTCAGACCTCTGTCTCCACAGATGCTGCCAGGTCTGCTGAGTTTCTTCAATATTCTCTATACTGTTAATGGTGATTCTTAACTTGACTGCCATTGACATTGTTGTTTTTTAGATACAGATCTGATTTCTTCTTTTACACTACACACTGCAGCTGGGACAGTTAAAAAGCACTCCTCATCATATGCTTTAATATCATAAAATCCCTACAGCATAGAAGCAGGCCATTCAGCCCATACTCACCCTCCAAAGAGCATCCCAGCCAGTCCTGCCCCCTTATCCTATTCCCAAGTCCCTGCATTTCCCATGGCTTTGGTCTGTGGGGGAAGTATCAGAGCACTCAGAGGAAACTCACGCAGACACAGGGAGAATATGCAAACACCAAACAAACAATCACTCAAGGCTGGGATTGAACCTGGGTCCCTGGTGCTCTGAGTAGCAGTGTTAACCACTGTGCTACCCCAAATATGGTTTGCTATTACCTTTTAGCTAGGTAACTTGATTCTCTCTGAGCTGCTGTGGAAATTTACATGGGAATTCCCTCTTTCCCTGTTTGTTGAGCTCTTGTAATTGTATTTGTTTACAAATGGCTTTCCAGTGAACATGTAGATGACATTTAGCTGTTTTGTTTTCTACAGAAAGATTCCTTCCCTGTGCTGGTGCCACTAAAAATTAAGCCAAAGAAAAGTATGAACAAACACTCACACTAAAACGATATCGAGAAACTAATTAATAAAACATTCAAAATAATGGCCTCTGTCTCTTTAAGAGCTTTATTTTGCACATGGGGCTTCCCCTTTTTTGCCAGATGAATTAGCAGCAAGAGCACAGTATGATCCTTTCCTTAGCGGATGGGAATGCATGCTGGGACCTCTTAGCATCCATTATCATTTCAAAATGAAGCTCTTGCACATTCTGTGCATGTTGCAGTCATCAGGCATGGATCTGACAAAAGGTATTCCCTGCTGCATTTCTTGGCCATCTCGAGTATATTCCACTCCAGTGGGACTGATCCCACCAGCTGGAAAATCCATTCTGTACTGCCAAGTGGGATGCAACTGATTACAGGGTCCTCTGCAAAATTGTACTCATATCAATGCCACTATGGTGCTGGCTGCCCATAAGTGCTGCGTGAGTGTATAATGGGATGACGTTTCTTTTGATTCTCTTTTCCTCATTGTGAAGAAGTCCCTTGACTCTATCTGCTGGTTCCTATTGACATCGTGGCTGAGATTTGAGAATTTTTTTTTCTTTTTTAAGCCTTAGCCACTGGGGGCTTATATTAGAAATTCATGCATATATTTGAAATGGATGGACAACTCTATCCTGTAAATGGTTAGAAACACTCCATTGCTTATCACCGGGTTTCGAAAACATGGTTCAGCAGGTGAGAATTCTGTCAGGAGCAAAGAATCAGAGAAATATTTCACCAGAGTTTGGATTATGAGAAGTTGCAGATGTGAGTCAAAGTTATACCATTTTAAGGCACAACGGAATTGAACACTGGTAATAATGTGTCACCCACCACTCTTTAAGTCTACTTCTCTTAAATTGACGTGAACAATGTAAAATAGTTTCTAAAACATTGTAAACTAAATGAATAATTTTTTAAATAGCCATAAGGAAAAGGATCTCATTTTCCAGGTGTGTCAGAAGAGACAGTCTTGTTGACACTGAGAATGCAAAGAATCCCAAATACCAGCCACTGCTTATTCTAAACTAACTGATTCTGTTACTGGCCCCCGCTTCAGAGAAGTTGGGAATGGTGGTTAAGACTTCAAGTTGTTACCTCAGTGCTGTAAATTTGCCACAAAACTGGTGGGTCTTTAGGAAGCCATAAAATGTCTTGTAGAAAGATGAAGTGCTGTTTCTCAAGGTTGGAAGAGTGTAGGAGGCCAGTGTCACTGGAGGATGGAGAATGAACATGCAATGTACCCAGAAGGCAGGGGTAATACATTCTAAGTCTAGGATAGTGATCACCTGGCCTTTGTTTGGACAGGAGGGAAGACAGCACCCTGAGGCAGTGAATGCAATATGAAGAATTTACAAATTAATTACTATTTCAACCAAAATGTAGTTAAGATCCTAAATCATGAAAAGGGAGAAGGTAAATGAACAAGTGTTGCAGTTGCTATGGCTGGTAACAGGATATTTATCCTTCAGCTGTTGGGATAAGAGATGTGTGAGCTAGTGCATTGGATGGTCTACATCTCATGAGCCTACTTACCTCTCTCTGCCATATGCAGGTAGCAGATAGGAAAGCAAATGTTATATTGGCCTATATAGCAAGACAATTTAAGTACAGTAGCAAGACTGTCTTACTGCTGCTATAGAGAGCCTTGGTGAGACCACACGCCGAGTATTGTGTGCAGTTTTGGTTTCCTTACCCAAGAGAAGATATAATTGTCATAGAGACAAATGTTCACCAGATTGATTTTTGGGGTGGCAAGTTTGTTCTATGAGGAGAGATTGGGTCATCAAGGGCTGTATTCACTGGAATTTAGAAGAATGAGGGGATATCTGTGCATCAACCCAGAGAAAGGAAAGTGGGAGACACAGGACAAGAGATGAATATAGGTTTACACACTGTAAGCTTACTAGTATCCATGTAAGAATGTGTCCTATAACACAGAAATCAAGAGTGAGCAATGTCACAAATAATGACCAAAAATTAAAGCTTGCTTATTTGTTGAACTGTTTTGCAAAGCATGGTAAACAGCTTTTCAGTACCTTCACTCTGAGTTGACTGGGAAATCCATCCTGGCCAGCCTGTGTGTTCTTTTGACATTCCTCACTCCTCCCCAGGCTTCGAGACATTCTTAAAAAGAGGTATATGGAAGCCACAAAGTTGCTATCGTTGCATTTCTAATGAACAACTGGCAAGCATATATAATGCACAGCTCTGTTGACTGTGTTCTATTCTAGAAAGCCACGCAGTATAGGTTTGAAACCAACCTAACCTTTGTACTTTGTACGCTTTAATTTACAGCGATACATAGTCAAAACATGCACTGCCAAAATCCCAAAAAGCACACTATCCATCTTCTCTCATAGAATTTCTAGTTAAAACTCACCTCCAGAATACAATTAAACACACAATTCATGTACAATTAAATAAGTCCTACTGCTGCATTGGGAGGGGATGGTGAAGGAGGTAATGTGGTTGGGCAAAGATGGAAAAATGGGGGACTGGTATTATGAGTAACAACTGAGTTGCCAAATTTGTGCTGTGAAGTGTATTCTAACACAGTGTGAAGGCCACAGCTCAGGCAATGAAGGCAGAAACTGCTGGAAACAACAGATCAGGCATGTTTTATGGAGAGAAAACAGAAGATAATGCTTCAGGCTGATGACATTTTATCAGACCTGGAAAATGTTAAGAAATTCAGTTTCAATTGGGTACATTGCCAAAGTAACGGGAAGGGTAGAGTCCAGAAAACGTGAAAGTCTGCAATCAAATAGGGTGGGTATGTTCAATTTTTACGTGTCTTTCTATATATTGTTTCTGTATTTGGGGTGCGGGAAAGCACAAAAGGTAGGCATTTTCTCCTGATTGAATGGAATCAGTTTTAATAGGTAAAGGCAAGGATCAAGTTCATGTATTTTACTCTCTTGTGATCTGTATCACAGAAGCACCTATGGTAAAGATGCATTGTGTATTTTTTCCCTTTCTGGTTTGCCTGGTTACTTATTGACACATTCCCCTATTTCATCCTTAACTGATCCGCAGAAAGAGCTCCAAACACCAAACACTGGCACATCTCAGTTTCTGTATTAGATTCATGCTGTGCTGTGCATGGACCAGCCAGTAATAACGCTTGTATCATATGTGCCTATTATTCTAATTTCTAGTTCCCCTTCACTTTTTAGAGTGAATGAAACACCTAATCATAGCACTATCTTTAGTCATATATGTGGAACAAATGAAGGCATTTTTCAATCTCCACATTAGTCCACGCTAGCAGCAACCTTCTTTGGCTTCATGCTGTGTTATGGATTCTATACTTTGTGCTGGTATCTTGCTTTCAGTGCATTATGAATTTTGTGATGAATATAATTTGACTTCTGCAATGTTCACCCCCACCACTTGCCCCCCACCCCGCCCACCCTCCACCACCTGGTGTTTATACTGTACAAATTGGTGAGAAAAATAGTTAAATTTCCACAGGCACGGTGCTACTTGCTTATAATGTTTCATGCAGATTCTATGGTTGTAGACAATCAAAGGAAAAAGTGCTAAAACCTGTTTCTATTGGTTATATTTAGGATACTGACCAATAGAGAAAATTTGTCATAAAGTGTAGATTTTAAATAGACTTGGCCTGTACAATCTAGCTAAAGATAGGATGTTAGCATCAGTAGAAAAACTAAATACATGAAAATTATTGAAGGTTGTTCACATGATGATGTGACCCAAATGTGTTGAGCACTTTCCTGATGGATGAATAATCTCCCAGACCTCAATATAAATTTTCAGGCCATCTGTATTATCTTCACTTGTTAATCTAACCACTTTAATGCTAATCTTGCAATCCAAGCCTCACATTATAAAGGATGATATTTTTGGATAACTCATTTTAAAATGGCACACATACTGTCAAGTCTCCATGTTTAGTCTGCATATTTTGTTGCCAGTATTCAACCTGACCCTTACTAAAGGAACTATTGACTCCCTACTCTATGTAGAGTAAAGGGTTAACTCTTGTGAATTTACATAGGAAGCTATGTCAATGATGCTGTAGTGGACCACATAATGTTTGAGAAACTATGACAACAGAAGCAACAAACTAGACTTTGTACTAGCTTGAATGTACATGTCAACAGACACCAGCAGCATTTCTTTCACAGAGCACTGCACCTCTAAAGCACCACTTGACATCATTATTAGGGAGTACTTCGACACACAAAGGGTGGTACATGTTTCAAACAATCTTCCACAAACAGTAGTAGTTGCTGGATTAGATAATTTTAAATCTGAGATAGATACATTTTTTGTTATAGGATATGAGCCAAAAGCAGGTATATGGAGTTGGCCCAGATCAGCCACGATCTCACTGAATGATGGAACATGCTCGATGGGCTGAATGGCCTACTCCTGTTCCTATGTTCCTATAATGACATACGGTGAAATTGGTGAGGAGATGCAGCAGCAGGCCCAGCTGCAGGAGAAATGTGGAAGGTCACTCTGGCAACCAGACAGTGTAATGAGTAAAACCTCAGACACACAGCCCAGTGATTGGCAAAGAAACAGCACTGGAGGAAACTTCAAGTCAGTGGAAAGAATGAATTCAACCTTACTGCTTCCAAAAACATCCAAACACATGGATGGTTGACAACAAGCAGAGAAATGCAGAATTGGCGGTTATAGAAATGCTTCATATTTGGCAGCAAAGACTAAGAAAGGTCAGGATAAACCTTATTGCAGCAAGACAGGAAGTGAATGAAGAGACAGCCACCTCCAAGGTTGTAATTGAAGCATTAAACCCAGACTTTTGTGTTAGACACTATATTATTGAGAGAGCAAAATTTAATTAATGGGAACAAAAGCCAGGAAAAGACTTTATTAATAACCTTTGCCATTTGGCAGTCAATTGTGATTACAGGGCATTAAAAGATGACTTGATCAGGGTTAGAATTGTAAAAGACAGGGTTTTCAGAGAAAAATCTTTCAGAATTGCAACACTCTAGGGATGAATTAACATTGACTAAAGTTATGCAACTGGGTATACAGGTTGAAGTAAGAAAATAAAACAGGATGTTTATCAGGGGAGATGAAGAAATTCCACGAATAAAGACTATTTGAGTCCATCCAAGTTGTTGGGTGCTAACCTGAAAATCCTTTCAGGCAAGAGCCAGGGAAGCATGAAGAAAGCACAGGGATGCCATTTTGCAATGTTCCTATTGTGATGGGAAGATGATGCATAGGTATGAAGTGTGTCTCGACTGCCCACCATTCACCCCCTTCTCAAAACAACCCCACCAAGAATCTGCGGGTCATTTAAAATCAATTCATCTTTCCAAATAGTTTTTATTCATCAAACAGAGAGAACACATTTTAAAAAGAACAGCATTAGAGAAATTGAAGAGTCCAATAGCAGATAAATTGCTTTCCTTTGGGGGAAATAAAGAAATTAATAAGCAAATATTGGGGAACTAATATAGAGGTCAATGGGCACTCAACCAATTTAAAATTGACATTGGAACTGGGATCACAGTACTCTCCTATGAGTTGGATTAGCTGAATTAAGAATCATTATGACCATTAACAGATCTACTCCGAGGACCAGGACGAATCAAATGTTGATTGCATTACAAACACAGAGAAATCTTTTGAAGATTAAATAAATATGCCTGGGTCTGAAGTTAGTGATTAAAGTTGATGAAAAGAACAAAGACATGGGCTCAGAACTGAAACCTCAAAATTGTTCAGCTGAAACCAACATACCATGCAACAAATAGCAGAAGGCTAGCCACTGGGAGACATTGTGGATGTTAAAACAATCACGAAGACCCCAAGATTAAGGAAAAAATAACAGTAGAGAATTTGGGTTACATAAACTTATTGCAGAATAAAAATAAAAAAAAAAAAAATCGCTGGAGGTTAGCTACGTTGGAATGAAAAAGTTTCATACCTTAAAAGAGATTGACAGATTTTACCCTAGTGGTTTGGGTGAGATGTTTTCCACAGCTATCATAACAGAAGAGAGTGTTCACATTCTAAGCATCAACAAACTTCAAGAAGAAATACAACCATCAAAGACACAATGATTCCATGATGGAGAGACTCTGTGGAGGAGTCTTACACCTCATTATCTACTGTGTACAAATAATGAAGTATAATGCAAATAAAGAATTATTCTGGAAAGTCTTCAGATCCTAGCAACAACTAAAGTCATAGATCAGTGCATGCTAAGAATCCTCTAAGACTCCAGAAAACAATCAACTTGATATTTGTAAAAATCCTCTGTGAAAGTAGTTTGTCAGTCTCAGGCTATTTATTGTGAGTGGTTAACTGTCACATGACATTTCATTGCATATGAATTACACTAAATTAACCAATTCTGATCAGAATTGAAAGTTAAAGTGTAAAGCTGAAAATTAAAGTCGAGTTAATGTGATAAGAGATCCTGGTCAGTAGTTTTAGTTAATAGTGTTGGGTGAAAATGGACAGAATTGTAACTGGTGCCTACTTTGTCAAACTTATGTGGCAGTGCTTAATGTTGGCAGCAGTAGCCAAAGATAAAAATATCTGCTGTTCCCCAGGACTGACATCCTTCATCACAGCAAACACAGAATAGACGTGCATTGTTAAAAAAACATAAGCACTGAAAATATATCTGATATTTTTTCCATGGTAAGCTAAAAGTTAATCAAAACCATTTCTTTTGGGCATCGGGGTGCAATGTGCAATCACCATGCACGTAGTCAAGGTGGGGAAGGTAACACTCAAACTTTGTGCTGCCTGTTTATTGGCATGAATGCAATGAGCTGTCCAGCATAAATACACTGTTTACTGATTGCGTGATCAGGGCAGAAGGACATATGTAGCTTGCCCAGGTTACAGATTGCCTGCACTCTCTAAAAGGAACTTACAACTTTTAAGGAGGCAATGCATTCTGGCTGCAACAGATTCTGGACTTGTCCAAAACAAAAATGTACTAGACAAGGAATAAGACTTCCAATAGGCCTGAGCAGGGAGTCCTGTTTGTCTGACGAGATAGAAAAGAGATGTTCTGCTTATTCACGGAATCAGCAGACTTTCCAGATACTCACTGTGAAAAGAATAGGAGCAGATGGCCATTGCGTTATGTGTCTAGCACCAAAGGCTCAGTTGCAGTGTAATACAAAGTCCAATGGCCTCATACAGTTCGCCAGTGCCAATGAATTCACCTCCAAATGCCATTTCCTATCAACTCACACACTACTCCATGCACCACTGCCCTATCACCCATCCATCAGCAACCCCCAGCAATTAAGGGTCATACCTAAATACTTCATCTCATCCTGACAGACATACCAGTGCTGGAAGCCTAACAATTTTTTTGCCTGTCAGTTTCCTTTCACTTTGTTATTTAACACACCTCCAATACACACTCTAGTTGACAACTTTTCCCCTTTTCTCATGGAACAGGCTCACATATAAAGGATACATCAGGTTTCTGTTTGTACTAAGCCAGTTGGTGGAGACAGTGCGTTGAAATATTAGGCTACCAGTCACTGAACTGTTCCCACCTTCCTTCTTCACCAAGAACATTCAGGATTATGATGTGTTCCTGCCTTATGCACCTTCTCAAATTTCACTTCACTCAAATGCCTGCTCGCTGACATGAAATGAATGCAGCAAATGATTTGGCAATGAATTTTCCATTCTTCCTTCCTCACCCTAACTCTCTCCTTCTGCATTTTTATAATTTTTCATACAATGTGGACATGATTGACAAGGCCAGTATATAGTACCCACCCCTAATTGATGTGGCCTGAGTGACTCGATTTGTGGTGCTGACTAAACTAACATTTTCATCTCAGTGATGCAGAAGTTAGTCGCAATAATTTAAAAAGAGGCAAAATATTGGCTAAAAATTCCCCTTCATTTGTGGAAATTCCAAGGGTGCTGTGGGACAAGGGGAGTATTGCTGCATCCTCTATCATGTTAGTATGGTGATGGACTCTAATGAATTAAATGAAATATGGTATGGTTGATGTGGAATTGGGAAGGGAAAGGGGTCAGAAAACAGTTATGGACATAATGTATTAGTTACTCAGTTGGCAGAGCACCTCTGCTAAGATCTGCACAGAGAGTGACATATTATTCCAGCATACTGTGTTCTACACAATTGGAGCAACAAGGTGGCGTGATAGATGGTGAGGAGCTGCAGAAATAGGAGTAAGTACAGGGGCCAATATACATTGCATTTGTTTTCAAACTCCAGCTACATTTCACTTGGAAGCATTTCTTTGCACATGTTCAAAGCATACAAAGTGGACATGCTGACAAGTCAAATGCTGGTCAAAGGCAATTGCATCATGTTATTGGTGCTGAATAAGCCAACATTGTCATCTCAGAGATACACAAGTTTGCAGTAATAACGGAAAAGACGGTGTGTGCTGGTTAAAAACATTCCATCACTAATAGAAATTGCAAGGATGGTATGAGACAAAGGGGGCATCACTGCATTGTATGTCATGTCAATATGATGATGGACTCTAAAGAATGCAATGGAAAGTAAAATGATTGATTGGTGTGCAATGGAAAGGTGGTCAGAGCACAGTAGGTGCTCCCTTTTGGGTGTAATGTGTTAGTCACTCAGCTGGTGTGGCATGTTCACCATGTTGGTGCACATACTGCAACCGGGACAATGGTGGAGCAATGCAAGGGCTGCTGAAGATGCACTATGACAGCATGGAGTAGTTTCAATGAGACCCTCCAGTATCGTCCACACAGTGTGCTGCAACATCTTGGTGTGTTGTGCTCTGCACATTTGGAGCAGGCAACATGGTGATGCGATAAATGCTGAGAGGCCAGGGAAACAGGAACAGTCTTCCGAGGAGGTGGATGAGGACATTGAACTGGAGGAAGCTCTCCTTGTGGATGACAGGGCTCAGCTGCAAAAGGTACAGAAGGCAGATTGGACCTAATTGCCACGCAGTACCAGTAGATACTGGCTGGATGCAAAAGACCATCATGGACTTTTAAGGTCAAACCCCTCACATCAGATTCTAGTTTCATCTTACAACATATCATTTTCAGAAAAAAAACACCACATTCCTGATGCTCCTCCCACTTGAATGGCTTCTTGTACCATGGCACCATGGTGAATTTGCTCAACTACTCTGCAGTCCCTGTTCTCATCCAATTAGGCTGAGTGAACCTTAAACCTATTAGACAGAGACCAACACACTCCTGTACATCTGCCCTCTGGGTGCCTTTGTGAACTCACTCACAGTCACACCCTCCTGACCACTGACCTAATCAGATGATCCTATCTGAAGTGGTGTGACAACTTCCTGATGGAAAGAATCCAGGTAATATTCGTTGTTACTGATGTGCAACTTAGCCTCCGGCTCATAAACTCATGGCCAAAACTGCATGAACTTTGAATGTTTAATGTAGACATCACAATAGTATCCAGGAGCACCCACCTGCTGTAACCTTAACACATCATCTGTCTTGCCATCATTAATGGGTTTGAATTAAAAAAGTGAATATTGTAATTAAATAACTAATTATGTTGTTTTTATGTATTATTATATTATGATAATATTTCATAGTATTTCATATTATGATAAACTATGTGAAAAACCCTTAACCACTTACCAAAGACTTACCAAACAGTTAGCTCCTTTCTCTGTAGTAAAGCAAAAACCACTCCAATTAGCTGTAATGAAGCTAGACATTCAGTTCAGATTCTGGCACTGTGTGTTCTTTTGAGGTTAGCAGAGTCAGGATCTGTACATGGTGAAGGCCCAGGCATGAGTGCACAGCAACAAGATTGGAGCAAACAATAGCAATGTTGTACCAACTCCCTTAGGAGATGCAATGCACGAGAGTTCTGCTGTACAAGACTCAGATGAGGATTTTGTTGGGGCTGTGTATGGACGAATGCTGATAAAGATGCATTCAGAGGTTCCGAACAATCTACTGGAGGGTGCCTGGTCACCGTCAAGAAGCATGAAAGAATCTGGCTCCAATGTAGCTAAGCCTTCAGGCATGCTTGGAGCCTATCCTTTCCAGCACAGCATTGGTGACCAACTCCAAGAGAGCAATGCTGGATAAGCTGTGATATCATTTTCATTGGAGCTTGGGCAAAATCTGAGTGCTGTAACAGACTCGGGTTATGTTTGTTGCCATGCATTACTCAGACCTTTATGTATAGGAGTTAGAATGTTATGTTGAGGTTGCACAGAATGTTGGTGAGGTCTCTTCTGGAATGCTGTGTGCAGTTCTGGTCACCCTGTTACGGGCAGGATATTACTAAGCTGGAGAGGGTTCAGAAGAGATTTACCAGAGTGTTGCCAGGATTGGAGACTTTGAGTTACAAGGAGAGGCTGGATAGACTGGGACTTTATTCACTGGAGCATAGGAGATTGAGCGGTGACCTTACAGAGGTTTATAAAATAATGAGGGTATAGATGAGGTGAAGGGCAGGTGTCTTTTCCCTAGGGTGGGGGATTTCCAGACTGGGGACCAATATTTTTAAGGTGAGAGGAGAAAGGTTTAAAAAAAGACGTGAGGAGCAATTTTTTTTACGGAGAGAGTTGTTCATGTGTGGAATGAACTTCCAGAGGAGCTGTTTGATGTGGGTAATCGTGACGACATTTAAAAAACATTTAGATAAGTACATGAGTAAGTAATGTTTGGAGGGATATGGGCCAAGTACAGGCAGGTGCAACTAGTTTAGTTTGGGATTATGGTTGGCATGGTCTGGTTGGACCGAAGGGCCTGTTTCTGTACTGAATGACTCTATGACTCTAAGTCAGTCTTGGTCTATAGATTCAGACTGCTGTTATCACAGCTTTGTCTACCAGTGATTGATGAGTCTCACAGAGACTCACAGTAATCTGACAATTTTAGCTCCAGCGTAATCCTAGAAATGCAAAGGTGTCTCCCAGGAAGAATGATAGAGCCTATGTGGTGTACAAAGCTGCTGCCCTCTCTTAGGATGACATTCAAGCTACTACTACTGGCAACAAGGTGCAGGGCTGGATGAACACAGCAGGCCAAGCAGCATCATAGGAGCAGAGAGGCTGACATTTCGGGCCTAGACCCTGGCACTCTGCTAGTGCCCTTGCTGTTACTTGTCAGCCAGTCATTCCTGAATTCTGTTGTTCTTTTCAATGTGATGCAGGCTGAAGTTGGGCTTCCCAAGCATAGAGCTGTTTGAGAACATTGAAGCATCTCTTGTTTTCTCTCTTGATTGTGAAATAACCTAAAACTGAAAGACAGCTACCTCTCCCACCATTCACTGTAAGTTTGTTGCATCTCTCTGTGTTGACTGAAATATTAAACAATTAATGAGCCACCCACCTTGTATCTTCAGCAAAGAATTGAAAGCATGTGGAAATAAGGAAATTTGAGATCAAAAAGATCGAAAAGAATCAAAAGGAACGCCTCAATGAATCCTGAGGATAAATGCGATTGAACTGTGTTTCCTCAGCAATTTTTCCTCTGCTCATAATGACTGCGTTGGCTTGTTTCTGTTATCTGTTTCTGTGTGTATATCAGTGTAAGTTTTTAGGAAGAAGTTAGAGTATCAGCTGGTAGAGTTACATTGATAATTCATAAGTTTTGTTTGCCTGTACTTAAAATTGAGTTATTTGTAATAAGTAGTAGCTTATGTGAAGTACAAAAACCTAGTCAGTATTTTATGTTAACCTGCATCCATCAGACAGCAAAACTGGAGACTTTGAGTAATTTACAAAATCTTTAACTGTTGTAATGAACTCAGGAGTAGTTGGGTTCAAATATCTGCTCATTTTCTCCAGTGGGTAATGACATTGCTGCCCATACCAATGGTACAGTGAAGCCAAAACTTGCAGTTGACTTGTCACCAAAAAGAACACCAGCCTCAACAATGCCAATGTTTAAAGAACAGAAACTATTCTTCAAGAGAAAAGTGATTAAATGAAGTTTGAACCCTATTGAATCAAATGGAGTGAGTTTAAATCTTGCAATGTGATGCAAAGAGTGAACTCCATCATTGCACAAGAAGTAGCTGTCATTAGAAGTAAGTTAGATTTGACAGGTCTAAGAATGCGGAAGGTAGTTAACATGTTAACAATTCTTAACAAAATAATTTAGGATCCCACTTGTCAAATATGACTTTCATTTAAAACCCAGGGAAAGAACAGATGACTGAATCTGACAGAATATATGTAAAGGAATCAAGATCACAAGTCCCAGTGGTGCTTGCAGCACAACTAAGTTCTCAGATAGAAGCTGATGTTCTCAGCTTTTCAGGAGGGATGGAATTGAATGTACTTCGGCAAAGATCTATCAGAATCAACCAGTAGTTTGTGAAGGGCTGTGATAAATCCCATGATGGTGACACCTGAAAAAAGTAGCCTGAATCTTTTGAGAGCAGCAGTCGCTGTCAGATTGATGCCCTCACTCCCATTCCATTTTTTTTTAACTCTGTGTCTTTTCAATTTCATCCATTCACTCAACACACACTGAACAACCATCAAACATTTGAACAGCCTTTCGCTATTTATGAACAAATGACAATTGGGTTGAGGGGAGGGTGATAAGATAACCATGGGTAGAATGGCAGGGGATAGGCTAGGGCAGGTGGCACGGTAGATAAGGTGGTCAGTTCCAAGGAATAGTGCCTGGGGTAATGGGGAGGTGTGACTGATTGGAGAGTCTAGCAAGAAGTTGAGTTGCGAGTGCTGTGGAACAGTGTGTGTGCTTTGAGGTGCACTGGTGAATTAGGATGATTTGTTTTAGAGTTATCCAGGAGTTAGAGTGGACTTTACTCCCTCTAATTTTCATGACTAACTGTTATCGTAAGTGAGTGGGAATCCTCCAAAGCCTCCAAAACATAGTCCGAGTTGGGGACCTTTTTAGGAAGATCCATTGTATAATGAATGCTTAGTCAGTGCATCAGGACTTCTGAGAGGTCCCGATACTGATCATTCAGGGTACATCCAATCTCTGACAGTCTGGAGGTTGGAGAATTTTGGCCAGTGTTGCTGAAGTGTTACTGTATAAAATTCAAATCTGAGATGATCAGGGGAAGACTTGGATAAGAAAATGACTGAAAGGTAAATGTGTGTTTGCTCGTGTGTGTGCGTGTGTGTTTGTGTGGGGATGGCAGGGGGTGAGAGAGGGAAAGATGGCGATGGAGTACGTTGAGAGATACCCCAGGCTCAGTGTCAGGAATATTATGGTCTTGAGGTTTCTTTCCAGAGTAGAACGAGCCGAATTGGGACAATTCCTGGCTCTACAAAACTGACCCTGGAGAAAAACAACCTCAGGAAAGTTTGGAGTTTCATTCATTTCCATATGGTGAAATGGGAGCTGTGCCAGCCAATGCTGGAAATAATTTGGAGGCAGGCTGGGAAGAAAACTTGCCTCGGTGATCCAGCACTCTGCTGAAGCTGTAAAAAGTAGAATAAAACCCAAGGTCAGCCATTCTTCCTCATCCCCCTCTCAGCCCTTACCCCTTACAGCCCTTCAACATTCACCATGCCCCATCCATGCTACCTCATGGCTTCTTACCCATTCCCTGTGATTTGCCGTATCTCCCATCCCAACCTATTCAACCCTACTCACTCCGATAGTGTTTTACCACCTCAGTGTCAACCCAGAGCTCACTTGTGCCAACCTATGACCCTGACCATCACCTTTGTCCTTGAATCCTCCTTGACAACTCACCCAGTGTCCACCATGAAGACCTATAACAGAACATGCAACCATTACCTTGGAGTCATGTTGGTAGGCATCATCGTCATATCACGGAGAAGCTGACAATAATTGCGGAAATGTTATAACGCAGTTTATTTGTGACAAGACAATTAAACACTTCATCCAATGTTTACAGTTAAATATAAGCTTATTCGTTCATCCTTCAGATGACAGGTATATCATATACAATACATGGCTTCCTCCCAAAGAGAGTTTTAAGTGGTGGACAAAACTATTTATATAGTGTAGTATTATTTAAACTGTAACAAGCACTTGGCAGGAATTTAATGACTTGGAAAAAGATCAATGCTGCTGACCAATAATTGTGCCAATTGTATCAGCTTATTCCTGATGCTTGCTAATGAATTCCTGAATGTTTAAGCTGCGTATCAGGATGTGCTTTTGAGAAATATGTTACATGTCAGAAATGGACAGTATGGTAATATTAGTGGCCTGTTGCAGCATTTGACAAATGTTACATTTACTGATGAGCTGGGCCTTTTAGTCTGCTATGGATTATCACTTGATCCTGCTCGAGCACTTCTGTAGTGGAGTGCATTACCCTTGGAGCCATACTGGTCTCCATGCCTCATTAACCTGGGTGTTAGATAAATCAAAGCCAACCTCTGCAACAAAGATAAGCCCACTCCAGGCAAGCAAGATGATCTATGAGACTAACAGGAAAGTATTGACCAAAAAATGGTGTGCTTATCCTGCAATCACTGAATATTGCAATGAGAGCTCCCAAAAGCAGATGGGATATACTTTAGGGAATCTAGCAGAGTTGAATGTGAATCATAAATTGATCTCTGATTTTCAAGTCTAACTAGTAATTATTGCTTACAGGAATCATTCAGAAAGTCGGCTAAGGTGGAATTTAATGTTACTTTATTACATTAAATACAAGTAAGGAAATTACTGCTCATTATGTATTCACTCATTGATCACATTATCACAAATTAACAGGATATGCTTATAGAGTTTGAGTGATAACGACACTCAATATGGCTTTGAAGAGATTTCTAGCACGGTGTCCTGGTATGACTGAATATTCAGATTTAAAATTTAACATTCTCCAGCTATGGGTAATATTTTCATGTTTCATGTGGTGTAGATGGAAATGGGAATTTACCTCTCACCTCCAATCTCAGTTTCAGAAATGAATGTAACAAATATGGAGACTTGGAGACCGTTTTGTAGAGCATCTGTGCTCTGTTCACGACAAACGACAATACCTTCCAGTCGTGAACTATTTTAACTCACCCTCCCACTCTCTGGGTAACATGTCCATCCTTGGCCTCCTCCAGTGTCACAATGACACCACCCGCAAACTGGAGGAGCAGCACCTCATATTCCGCCTCGGGAGCCTACAGCCCAATGGCCTAAATATGGATTTCACCAGTTTTAAAATCTCCCTGCCCACAGCTTCATCCTGTGTCCAACCCTCCCTCTCATCCTAATAAATCTCCTGTTCATGCACACTTCAGGAATACATGTTAAGAAGGTATCAAGTTCATTGCAATATTGTCAAACCTGTATCACATGAAACTTCAAGCTTCTTCAGAGGGAATACAATCCTTGTCATAAAAATGTTATTTGTGGGGGAGGGGTCAATTGTATATCCCAAAGGATTGCAAACAGAACTTTTCTGAAAATTTGCAAAGTACATTAAGTTGAGTGAGATTTTTTCTTGGAATGGGATCCTTTTCATTTTGAACACATGGGGGTAACATTGGTTGTGTTTGTTACCACCATGGCTGCAAAGGATACAATCACTAGTAATGCAGTCACAATGCCAGCGATGCAGCAGGATGTTTCTTTTGTTATTCAATTATATAATATTACTTGTTATATATAGTATTAATAAATACTAGAAAAATTTTGTATCTCTCTCAAAAAATCAATCTTAAATTAACTTTAATAATGAGAGTTTACTTGTCATGGTATAAAGGGTATATTTATATAAAGGGTATATTTATATAAAGGATATAAAGGGTAACGCTCTCTACAGCCTCTTTCGCCACACAGAAGAAACAGAAGCTTGAACGCACGCATCAGCAGATTCAGGAACAGCTTCTTCCCTGTCCTTATTAGACTGATGAGTGGACTCTCTAATTTCAAATAATGTTGATCTTGTTCATGGCTAGTAGGAACTGCAGATGCTGGAGAATCCGTGACAACAAGGTGCAGGGCTGGATGAACACAGCAGGCCAAGCAGCATCATAGGAGCAGAAAAGCTTTTCTGATGAAGGGTCTAGGCCCGAAATGTCAGCCTTTCTGCTCCTATGATGCTGCTTGGCCTGCTGTGTTCATCCAGCCCTGCACCTTGTTGTGTCTTGATCTTGTTCATGTTGATCTTGTCTCACACACGTCCTGTGCGGTGTAACTTGTATGCCTCACTCTTTCCAGGTTTCTTTCACCCTATGATCTGTATGTCTTGCTTACTGTGATCTGCCTGTACTGCTTGCAAACAAAGCTTTTCACTGTAATTAGGTACTCTTGACAATAAATCAAATAAATCAAATTTACTTGGCTTGAAAAATGCTTGAGGTAGCAAAGATCATGAATAGGGTCCCATTTTGTTAATCTGAGCCACCACATAGTAATTGTGAAATTTGCAAACTAACTTTATTTGTTCAAATATGTAGGATGAATATGGTGTTCAGGGTGGAATGTGATGTATTTGCTTTGCTTTTCCTGCTAGTTGCGGACAGTGCACCCTTTAATTGGAGGCCTTTGTGATATGCCTCTGTAGTATATTGTTATTAGATGTTGAATTCAAAAACTTGAGTTTTCAGTTCTGTGAAGATGACTCATTTTATTCTTGAAACGTCAGTAAGTTATTTTGAACAGTGAACTGAATACAGCTTTACCAAGAAATCTTATGATTCAAATTGAATGAGTCTACCAGCTACCTGGGGGCTAATTGATGAATGTTTATGAAGTTACATAAACAGATGTTCAACTGCCACTAGATTGGACAAGTTTAGAAGAAAAGTCATTATAGCACAAGGGCAACTTTGTTTTAGGTTACAGCAGTTTCCAGGGCTGAGAAATTTAGCAAAGCCAATCAGAACTGCAAATAAGTCATGAGCTGCTTCATCAGTCCAGGGAGAAGGGCTATTTTAAGAATCATTTGAGTAAGATTGGAATAAAATTTTATTGGGATTGAATTGCTTTAGAGGATTTTTTGGTAGAAAGGTTAAATCTTTACTGTTTCTTTTAAGATCGTTTTAAATTGAATTATGCATAGTATTTTTTTCCCTGTTGTGCAGTAGATTTGTATTCTTTTGTGATAAAGATCAGCAGCCTCATATGCATGTGTTCAGTGACTATTACAGAAACCAAATTGTGAAATTGAAACTTAGAATCCATCAAGCCACATTCTACTCTGAAATCTCATTGGTTCAGTGTTTCCATTAGCTGAGGCCACAGCAGATCATAACGTAGTGACTTGGACCTGTTGCAAAACACTTGTCTCAGCTTTTTTTAAAATTACATTTCACTGCTGTTGTGATGAGTTCATTGACCGATCTCCCTTGTTGTGACTTCAGCATATCAAGAAGTTGAACTTGAACTCCTCAGAACAGAGAAGGCTCTAAGAGAAATTTGATAGCTGTATTCAGGATCATGAAGATCAACATCCTCTAACTCCTGGTCTTCATGAAACCACATCCCCTGCCACCATCCAATTGGTGAGCTTGTCAGGAGGAGGAAGAGAGAAAGCTTGCCAGCACATCCACATTCCAGTCATCCTATCCATGAACACAGCTCCAGATTCCCACGATTGTACAACAGCATGAGGTTAGGATTGTGGTAGGGGGTCCAGAGGGGAAAGTGTCAAGTGGGTACTAATAATTTCAGTAGCTTGTGTAACAGAAAAGCTTGTGAGGTGAAGGGTGGGATGTGAGAATTGAGTTGTAGGATTAAATGTGAGCAGAGTTTCATTCTTCGATGGATCCAGGCTCACTGTCAATCATGGCTTCAGGCTATTTTTTAAAGTGATCACCATCTCCCCATGTGATGAGGACATAAAACTATGCCTGTCCCCCTGTTAGTTAGCTCCTACTGCCTCCTGTTGCATGTTGTTTTATCTTGCAACAGAGATTGATATATGCCAGTGAGTGCAATGATGTGACTGCCATTGTTGGATACCTATTACTGTGTGCAAGCTGAGAAATGTAGGTGTGACAATTTCAACACCGCAAAATGTGTGAATGTAAGGTGCAGGTCTGAGTTATCAATTGGGTTTAATAGAGAATCTTAGCAGATGCATGAAGTGTTTATGGTGCATTGGAAAATCTGTAGAGCTAGTGGCTCAGTTTTAAAGTTATGACGTTTGAAGAAGAACTCATTGACCTCGAGAGGACATTAAAATTCTTTCAGCACTGCATCTGAATCATGCAGACCACATTTCTCATTGACTGCTGTGGTCCTCTGTTCACATTGTCTTCTAAGTGCTGTTCTGAAGAGGGGTCACTGGACCCGAAACGTTAACTCTGGTTTCTCACCACAGATGTTGTCAGACCTGATGAGTTTTTCCAACAATTTCTGTTTTTGCTTCTAAGTGCTTGTTTGGGGAGGCTTCTGATTCCTTGTGACAAAAGGAGTTGTCTCCTCCTTGTCTATTTCCCATTACCAGGACTTTGTGGGAAATGCTTCATGGGAACATCTGAGAGACCTCACTCTGCTATGTTGCATCATCTATACTTTTCTCTCAATCAAGGATGCTGCCTCAGCCATTCTAAATATCTGTTATAACCAAAATGCACCAACTCCTGCTCTCAGTAGCCCAGAATTGTGATAAGTGGCACTAAAGCGGATTTAATACTTTTTGATGCCACTATCATTTAGCTGAGAAAGTCACACAAAAGTTGCATTACTTTGAGCAGACGTGGTTTAATCGTATAGCCTATGCCTGTTTTCATGGGCTATTATTTTTTTTTATCCTGAAGTTGTGTGCATTACAGGAGGTGATTTGTTTTCCAGGGGTCATTTTACACATACTAAATACTTGCCACAATGTTATCGTTGTGCAATGTTGACATTTTTCAGTGCTACTTTACAATAAATTTAGCTTTTCATTGAAGCTGATGTGGTAATAAGAAGCAGAAATGTTGTAATATGATATTTTTCTGCTGTTGCATTTGTTGCTTATTTGCTGGCCTTTGGAAGCAATGTACTATCAGTCTGAATTTATTCTTTAAATAAGCGCAAACATAATCGCAGAACAAAGGTGAATTAGAAAAGCTCCCTTTAAGGGTTTAAGTTGCCATTAGCCAAATTGCCAGGCAATGTAATAGCTTTGTGGAGTTACTACCGTTGTCAGTGCTGAGTAAGGTAGAATCAAATATGTTTAAGTTTGGTTAAATTCTGTGGCATGCTACTGAAATAAATATTACTTATTTAGCTCAGAGCCCTGCCATACACCTGCTACATTGGTTTCGCGAAGATCTCTCTTCATCATATTCACAGAGAAAATGAGCTTTCTCATCTCTAATAGACATAAGGTCCTAACACAGCATTTATCTTCTTTTCCCAGAAGCTGTCTTTTCAGACGGATATTCACTTTTCATTATGATGCCTTATTTACAGCAGCATCTAGCTAAGCACTGCAGTTGAATACATGTTCAAGGATATAAGAATAAAATGTGTTCAAAAACTTCCATTATAACATAACTGCCTGACCATCTGAAATAAACACATCCCTTTGTGCTATAGACACTTTGATGGCATTGGCCATAGGAAGCCATTCCTTGGATAATATGCTACTTAAAACATATGACAAGGAATGGCTACAGATGGCAAGATAAGACACAAAACATAAGAATGCTGCTATCACATTTCTCTTCTTTCTCATTCTTGATTTTTCACCCATCTTTCCCTACTTAACTTTCATTGGTTTGTGGATGAATTATTCAATCAACAGCAACTTTACAGTGCATCTATAAATGGCCATTACACCTACATGAACTTAAAGAATTGAGGTTGTCAGGGCACATTGTCAGACCACGTGTTCAATGCTAAACCAACGCTTAGACTACCTGACGAAGTATAGGCTTCAGTTTCTGCTCTCCCTTGCCCAGGATGACTAGGACCACATGCAGAACCCTTCATGTTGCCCTGGGAGGGGATCAACACACTTTGTACACAAGAGTGAATAATGCAAGCACCAATGTTATTTCATATTGCTCAATGATGGTGCATGTTTTTTCACTTCACAAGAGGTGCAAGACAATGACTTCAATGTTGTGATGGCCAGATAGCTATTTCTGCAGCTCGGATTAGAGTTACATGTTGGCACCTTGCGGAATCCCAGCTGGAGCACACTCCATAGTAATGGCCCAGGGAAATTGATGATTTTGTTGTCTGGAATCCTCAGAAATTGTACATTTAAATTATTGAATTGAGAGGGTTCCACTGCAGTTAATAATTAACCCAGAAAAGTTACAGAATTTAAAACCTAGTCTCACTCATGAGTACTATTAAATTGAGCCCCTCAACTTAGCCCCACTATCCCTTACATCCCCCTCTGTTCTACTCCATCCCTGTCATCAGAGCTAACACCTACCCCATCTAACTCTGGGAACCAACATGCCCTCTCTGTCAGATGGGGATCTGACAACCCCCCCCCCCCCACCTCCTCAAAGGACCTGACACTCACCCCCCTCCCCATTGCTAGAACTAACACTCCATGGGACTTGATAACAGCCAGTGAGAGATGACTGAACAAGGCTTGGTGCAAATAAGGATAGGAGCAGCAGAGCTTTGGGTGATATTATGTTTATTGAGGGTTGAAACTGACAGCTCAGCCAGCAAGACATAGCAAATATGTCCTAAGCCAGAGAGGCCTGCAGAGAAAGACAAACTGGTAAGATTTTTTACACACATTGTGTACCTGTGAATCAATACCAATTATGCATCTTCTAATTCCAGATTCAGTCTGTTCTGATTTCTAGGAGCATGTGTATCCCCAATTAATGTCCACCTTCTGCATATGTTCAACTGCAATTAATATCCATTTTCTTTAGAGTCATAGAGCACAGAAACAGACACTTCAATCCAACTCGCCCATGCCAACCAGACATCCCAGTATGACCTAGACCCATTTCCAGTTCTTGACCCATATCCTTCTAAACCCATCCAATTCATATATCCATCCGGATGTCTTTTAAATGTTGTAATTGTACCAGCTTCCAAAACTTCCATCAGCAGCACCACCTTCTGCATGAAAAGTTATGCCTCAGGTCCCTTTTAAATCCTGCCCCTCTTACCTTCAACCTATGCCCTCTGGTTTTGGACCCTCCCACTGTGGGAAAAAGACCTTGGCTATTCACCCTATCCATGCCCGTCATGATTTTATAAACCTCTATAAGGTCACCCCTTAGTCTCCAAAACTCCATGGAAATAAGCTTCAGCCTATTCAGCCCCTCCTTATGTCAAACTCGTCAATCCCGGCAACATCCTTGTCGATCTTTTCCACACCCTCTCAAGGTTAACAACATGGTTCCTGTAGAAGGGTGACCAGAATTGTATGCAGTATTCTAAAAGTGGCCTAACCAATGACCTGCATAGCAGCAACATGACATTCGAACTCCTATAGTTAATGTTCTGACCAACGAAGGCAAGCGTGTGCCAAACACCTTCTTCACCACCCTATCTACCTCCTGTTGAAGGAACCATGCACCTGCACCCCTGGATCTCTTCATTCAGCAACTCTCCCCAGGGCCCTACCATTAACTGTATAAGTCCTGCCCTAGTTTGCCTTACCAAAGTGCAACACCTCACATTTATCTAAATTTTCATCCACCACTACTTGGCCCATTGGCCCATCTGATCAAGGTCTCGTTGTACTCTGAGATAATCTTCTTCACGTCCACTTCCTCATCTATTTTGGTGTCATCTGCAAACTTACTAACTATGCCTCCTGTATTCACATCCAGATCATTTCTATAGATGACAAAAAGCAGCGGATCCAGCACCAATCCACTGGTCACATGCCTCCAGTCAAAAAGAAATCCTCCAACACCACCCTCTGTATCCTACCTTCAAGACAATTTTGTATCCAATTGGCTAGCTCCCCCAGAATCCCACGCGATCTCACCTTACTAACCAGTCTACAATGCAAAGCCTTGTCAAATGCTTTGCTGAAATCGACATAGACAATGTCTACTGCTCTACCTTCATCAGTCTTCATTGTCACCTCTTTAAAAAACTCAGTCAGGTTTGTGAGACATGATTTCCCATGCACAAAGCCATGATGACAATCCCTAATCTGTCCTTGCCTTTCCAAATGCCTGTAAATCCTATCCCTCAGAATCCCCTCCAACAAATCACCCACCACTGACAGACGGCTCACTGCTTTATAGTTCCCTGGCTTTTCCTTACAGCCTTTCGTAAATAATGGCACCAAATTTGCCAACCTCCAGTCTTCCAGTACCTCACCTGTGGCTGTTAATTGTACAAACATTTCAGCAAAGAGACCAACAATCTTTTCCCTAGTTTCCCACAAAGTTCTGGAAAACACCTGATCATTTCGCGGGGATTTATCTACCTTTATGCATTTTAAGACCTCCAGCAGCACCCCCCTGCCCCACCTCTGTAGTATGAACTATTTTCAAGATGTCACTGTTTATCTACCCAAGTCCCCTAGCTTCCATATCTTTCTCCACTGTAAATACTCACACAGAACATTTGTTTATTATCTCACCCATCTACTGAGCTTCTACACTTTCTTCTCTTCAAATAAAAGTTAGACCTTGTATGTACAACTAAAATTTCAAAGCAAATTGAATAAAGAAAACATCCTATTATTTGAGACAGAAATGGAAATTACTGGAAAAGCTCAGCAGGTCTGGCAGCATCTGTGGAGAGAAATCAGAGTTAACATTTTGGGTCAAGTGACCCTCCCATGGAACAATTCTGAGGAAGGGTCACTCGACCTGAAACATTAACTTTGATTTCTCTCCACAGATGTTGCCAGACCTGCTGATCTTTTCCAGCAATTTCTATTTTTGTCTCTGGTTTAAAGCATCCGCAGTTCTTGTGGTTCCTATTATTTGAGGATCACTATTAATATCTTCATTCTTGTATTTCTTTGTACAAATGTAGAAATGTAGAAAACAGGAGCAGAAATAGGCCATTTAGCCCTTACAGCCTGCTCTGCCATTTAACATGATCATGGCTGATCATCCAACTCAGTAACCTACCCTGTTCCTGCTTTCTTTCCATATGCTTTGATCCATTTAGACCTAAAATTTATATCTAACTCCTTCGTGAAAACGTTCAATGCTTTGGCCTCAACCACTTTTGGTGGTAGAGAGTTCCACAGGCTCACCACACTCGGGGTTACTTTTCCCTTATCCTAGTACCAAATGCCCACTGACATATCATTAAAATGTGACCCCTTGTTCTGGAGTTTCAGGTAATCAGGAACATTCTTCCTGCATTTACCCTGTCTAGTCCTGTTAGAATTATATAGGTTTCTTTGAGATCCCCACTCCTGCTAAACTCCAGCAAGTATAATCCAAAGCGATCCAGTTTCACTTCATACATCGGTCCTGCCATCCCAGGAATCAGACTGGTACACCTTTTTTGCACCTCCTCTGTAGTGGTTGTAATGAGGTCAGCCAGCTGGATCTCATAGAATATGAGTTCCCTGATTGGGCCTGTTAATCTGCTCCAATCAGGGAGCCTTGCATGACAGATATAAACAGGAGTGTCAGAGGTTCTGCTCAGTCTGAGAGCTGGCTCTGAGGGAGCTGGATCAGTGTCAAAGACTCTCCATGTGTAAATAAAGGGTAACTTGGTGACAGGATACTGGCCTCTGTGGAATTATTTCAGCGGCGATGAGAGAAAACACACTCCTGAAGAAATTCGCTCACAACAGTTGTCTTTGATTGGGGTAAGCATTTTTGGCTGTTATTTGGGAAGCTTGACCCGTTTGATCCTGATGTCAACTTTTGGGCCCAGTATGTGAAAAGAATGCTTTATTTTTTTCCGGGCAAATAACATTGGGGCAGATGAAATGCAAAGAGTAAGTCTCCTGGCAGTTTGTGGACCTGCAACCTTTTTTGGTTATTAGGAGCCAAAGTTTCCTAAGGCACCAGGTCCTAAAACCTTTTAAGAGTTGATGGATTTAGTTAAGGAATATTATGACCCCAGGACTCATCTAATTCTGAGATGTTATCATTTTACTCAGCAATTTGAAAACCAGGGGAATCCATATTGGGGTTTTTGACTAGGTTAAGACGACTGGCTGAGGCACGTGACTTTGATTTAACCCTTGATGAGATGCTGGGAGACTGTTTGGTACATGGGATTGATGATGTAACCATGCAGAAGCATCAATTAACTGAAGCCCAACTGCATTTCAAACACACTACAATTGGCTTTATCATTGGAAAATGTGGCAAGTAAAGTGTATGAGTTACAGGGTATTCCAATGGAAGTTGACACCCTCGCCAGTCTGACTGAGCCTGAGGAACACCACTTGAGTAATGGTAATTGCATAGCCTCAGTCAGGACATTTCCTGAACAGAGGGACTCTAGGAGAGCCCACGGCAAAACTCTAAAACAAAGCCAAGCCTTGGCCAAATGGTTAAAATTTTCTTCAGGACCTGGGCTGGCAAGCCATTGTAGTTACTGTTGGTATGCAGACTTGGGCCAGCAAAAGAGTACCATTAGACCTAAACTGAGTAAGAGGCTCATAGGCCAGTATCCAGGAGAGTGTTTAGCCTGGAAAGTCCAACTGCATCTAGTTTGGAGCTGTTAAATTGCTTAGCAACATCCAAATCAGAACCAATCAAAACAAATGTCTGGTTACATGGTCATATGGTTCTAATGGTTGTCAATACTGGTGTGGCTGTTTACATGGTCGCAGAACCAGTCTTTAACAAAATTCGCTGTAGACCCTAACCCTTAAGTTTGCGCAAGATCTCGGCTAAATTGCGAACCTATACTGGGGAATCTTTACAGATTAAGAGTACAACTTTAGTTCTGGTCTTGTACAAGAAGTAGCTGGTTCAATCACCACTGATTGTAGTAAAAGTCTTGGGTTCAAGCTTAATGAGGTGAGATTGGTTGAGAAAGAGTCACCTTGATTGGCTCA
Source organism: Rhincodon typus (assembly GCF_021869965.1). Taxonomy (NCBI): domain Eukaryota; kingdom Metazoa; phylum Chordata; class Chondrichthyes; order Orectolobiformes; family Rhincodontidae; genus Rhincodon; species Rhincodon typus. Next base: position 80,679,527 of record NC_063337.1, read on the forward strand.
TTGTTTTCTGATTAGAAAATGGTTGCTTGAGTGAAATCCTAATTAAAAATCCAGACGTTTTTCAGGAAGGTCTAGGGGCTATCAAAGGAGACACAGTCACCTTGCATGTTGACCAGGAAGCAATTCAACAAATCTCCCAGCCCATCAGGGGCCATGTGCCTTATGGACAAAAGTAAAGGCAGAAATCAGAAGGCTGAAAAGCAAAGGAATCATCAAACCATTCCAGTTTGTGGAATGGGCAACAACGGTTGTACCGATTATGAAGCCAATGGGTCTGGTAGCCTTATTGGGGATTTTAAACAGACCATAAACCACTTTTCACAGCTGGATAATTGCCCAATCCCTTGCATAGAGGATTTATCCGCAAAGTTGGCAGGGGGGCTGTCCTTCGTGAGGCTAGAAATGTGCCATGCATACTTTGACATATGCTCCAATTAAAACCCGCAATATACGAGATGCCATTTGGCACTTTTTCAGTGGATGGTGGAGAACATTTTACAAGATCTAGCTCAGGTCACCATTCATCTAGGTGGCATGCTAATAACAGGGAACACAAATTAGGAACACTTAGAGTACTTGGACATAGCCCTTATTTGTTTCTGCCAAGCGAGCGTATGCCTTGGAAGGGAAAAATGTCTATTCCAGGCACGCTAAGTGACTTATTTGGACCCTAGAGTCGACACAACTGTGTTACACCTGTTGGAAGATAAAGTGAGGGTGATCAAAGGTGTCCTGGCTCCCTTGTCTGTATCAGAGCTTAGGTCTTTCCTTGGGCTGGTGAATTAGTACAGAAAGTTCATACATAACCTGGCCTCCATCCTGGCACCTTTGCAACAACTTTTTTAAAAAAGGGGTCAGCATTGGAAACGGTTGTGTATTCAAGCCATAGCTTTCAGGGAATTGAAGAAACAGCTATCATCCTCTAAGGTGTTGGCACACTATGGTCCCAATGACATCTGGTATTGACATGTGATGTCTTTCTGTACAGCATCAAAGTAGTATTAGCTCATAGGTGGCCCAATGGAGAGGAACACTCATTGGCGTATGCATCCAGAACTTTGGCTAATGCAGAGCGTAAATACACCCAGAGAGAGAAGGAAGGTTTGATGGTCATATATGGAGTCAGAAAGTTCCACCAATTCCTATACGGATGTTAATTTGTAATAATAATGGACCACAAACCCCTGCTAGCTTTACTTAAAGAGGACAAGGCAATGCTTCTCATAGCTTCAGGCCCAATTCACTGATGGGCTCTAATACTAAGTGCGTATAATTACAAGTTGGCACACCGTCCGGGAGGCCAAGTAGCAAATGTAAATGCATTGAGCTGCCTCTCACTGGCAGATACACCACCGGTGGTATTGTCACTGGGGGTCGATGAAGGTTTTAAGTTTTCTGAACACTGCCAGTCACAGCTGATAATTTGAGACTTTGGACATGGAAAGACCTGGTCCTGGTGAAACTGAAACAGCTAGTGATGTTGAGGGAAACCAAAGGGCCGTCACAACCAGAATTGAAACCTTTTTGGACCGGGAGAGACCAGATCACGGTAGAGGACAGTATATTATGATGGGGATAAGAGTGATTGTCCCAAGCAAAGGTAGCCACCAGATACCGGCTAAACTCCACCAGGGTCATCCAGGGATTTCCAAAATGAAGATGTTGGTGAGAAGTTATGTCTGGTGGCCAGGATTGAATGCAGACATAGCCACATTGGTGGGCAGTGTTGATTGCAGATAACGGGTGAACCTTCTCCTTAGTGATGGTCACTATATTGACCTCTGCACCCTGACTCTATTGAAAGTCTGGTATTCTGCTGGTGTCTTCCACCGTGAAGACTGGCAAAGTCTTTGTTCCCCATTACTACTTCTCCAGCCTCATTTTTCCAGTGGTCCAATGTCCACACTTGCCTCTCTTTCTTTTTATATATCTAAAAAAAAATGTAATCTTCTCTTATATTACTAGCTACTAGCTAGAATTGTCAAAGTACTATGAGATGCTTGCAGTTAAGCTCATTACTGGACATTAAATCTAGCTGACCTGGCCAGAGTGTGTGGTGGGGGAAGAGGAGTGAAAGAGGTGCAGGGAGGTTGCAGGGCAGAATTAAAAATAAATCACAGTTAATGAAGTACACAGTTAAAAGATCAATGTTATTGAAAGGTGAGTGTTATGAGGGACACCTTAATTTTACATTTTTCTTGAGGCCATAGTAACAGCAGAAAGGCCACAGACAATAACTGTGGATGAGTCCTGGAGATCCATCACTCATTCAGTCTCTCTCTTTCTCCCTCTCTCTACCACACACACACACAAACACACGCAATAGGATGATACTGGGATCCAACCTTATTAACCTTATTTATAGATAGTTGCTGGATCATCTTTCTGTTTTCACACTCAGTCACACTGGGCCCATCTCATCTCAACTTACCCCAATACCCACCACCCAGAGTAGCTGGCCCAGCTCCTCTAAGTATGGGCTTCCTCTTTCCTGCCATTCATTGGTCGTCTAATCACATATTCTGTCTCTTGAGTGGCAGCAAGATGTTGAGAGAAGAAATGTGTGATTGAAGACACGAGAGCAGTCAGTCTAAGAGAGACAGAATCTACAACAGGAAGAACAGCTCTGTCTCTCCCAAGCTGACTTCTTTTCCAGTCACAGCACTCCAAATAGTTCTTACTCTCTCTGACCGTAAAGTGTTTTTTTAAATTATGAAATGGAGGATTTCCAAGGCACAGAGTTGGAAACTGTCCAAAAGGCAGAGATTACTTATCACTGCACAATGCAAGCACAAAAAGTTCATCTTTAAAGTTAAGTATTGTGGTCAACCTCTGCTGAAAGATTTTGTTACCCACACAACAAATGCTGTACTCCAAAAGTAACTTTACTGTATAAAGACTTTCCACTGTTTATCTGAAAATATGTACTTTTTATTTTGGGAAAAGCATTATGTTCATTTTAATCTTCAATTTTAATATGGAGGCATTTCTGTTCACACAAACTATCTTGTACCCCAGATCTACAGATCAAATGTGAATATCAAAAGCTCTCTAATTTAATAGGGAAGTATCTTTGTCTTATTGGCAAGTAATATGGATAATGTCAGCATCTAATCCAAGCAGCAATGGTTCAAAGTTGATTGGGAATGATGTTAAATATTCTGTAGTTAAAGACATACACACACTCTCTCACTCTGTCTCCCACACACACACACGTGAATATTTGGGGTGAATTTGTATTTGCAGATACATTCTATTTTGTTCAAAAAGGTCTCAATTTATAGACAATCAATGTGGCATTTTATAAATTTCTACTTTATAAATAAAACCGGTTTGATTCCAAACGAGAAAACAAACCGATTCTAAACAAGGTCTCACACCTAACATAAGAGATAACAAGGTGTAGAGCTGGATGAAAACAGCAGGCCAAGCAGCATCAGAGGAGCAGGAAGGCTGACATTTCGGGCCTAGACCCTTCTTGAGAAATGGACATGTATTGTCTCAGCTAAAATGTCACCTCTTCTTTACACTTATAAAACCTTTTGTTCTCTCAGGACAGTGACTTGAAACAAATTCAGGGATTTACATATACATATTAATCAATTAAACCTTCTTTAGATAAGCAGGAGGCTGGAAGAACACAGGGAGCATCTGGAGGAAAGGAGAAGTCAATGTTTTGGGTATTAATCTTCTTCAGGACTGGATGTGGGGGTAGGGGGAGCTGCAGATAAAGAGACGGGTGGAATGGTGAAGGCGGAATAGTGGTGATAGGTGGAAACTGATAGTAGGTACGACCTGGTTGGTCAAAGGGTGGGATGGATCCAGTGGTAGCTGGAAGGGAGGGCCAGAAGTTGGAATGGAGGGGAGGAGGTTGGTCTCACCGACAGAGAAGACTACATCAGGAGCACCAGATGCAATAGACTAGGTTGGAGGAGATGCAGGTGAAGCTCTGTCTCACCTGGAAGGGCTGTTTAGAGCCCTGGATGGAGGTGAGGGAGGTGGTGCGTGGGCAGGTGTTGCATCTTTTATGGTTACAGGGGAAGGTACCAGGCAGGTCGGAGTGGTTGGTGGGGATTGTGGTGCGAACTAAGGAGTGGTGAAGGGACTGGTCCTTGTGGAAGGCAGAAAGGGATGGGGAGTGGAAGATGTTCCAGGTGCTGGGATCTAATTGGAGTTGGCCAAAGTATTTGAGGATGATACTTTGGATGCGGAGGGTGATGGGGTGGAAAGTGAGGACAAGGGGGACCCTATCTTTATTATGCTTGGAGGGGAGGTGGGTGTTTAAGAGCTGTGGAGTGGGGAATGGAGGAGGCATGGTGGAGGGTTGTCTGGATGACAGAGGGGGAAAGTAACATTGCTTTAAAGAGGTGGACATCCGGGATGCTTGGGAATAGAACGTCTCCTTTTCAGAACAGATGCGACAAAGACGGAGGAATTGGGAAAACGGGATGGAGTTTTTGCAGGATACAGTGTGGGAGGAGGTGTAGTTTAGGCAGCTATGGGAGTCTGTGGGGTTATAGCAAATTTTGGTTCGTAAACTGTCGCCAGAAATGGAAACAGAGGTCAAGACATGGGAGGGAGGTGTCTGAGATAGACCAAGTGAATTTGAGGGTGGGGTGGGAGTTGTTAGCAAAGTCAATGAACTGCTCCATTTCAGCCTGGGTGTAGGATGCAGCACCAATGCAGTCATTGATGTAATGGCAGAAGAGTTGGGGACTGTACCAGTGTACATATTGAAGGGGGACTGTTCGACATAACCAACTAACAGGCAGGCGTAGCTGGGGCACATGCGAGTGCCCATGGCAACCCTCTGGATTTGGAGAAAGTGGGAAGAATTGTAGCAAGAGTTATTGAGGGTGAGGACTAGTTCAGCGAGGCACAGGAGGGTATTGGTGGGGGCACGGGTGGGGGGGGGGGGGGCGGTGTGGTGGTTACTGGATGAGACTGTTGGTGAGAAAAAAGACTGAGGACCTGTGGGCCATCCTTGTGGGGTATGGACATGTATGGGGATTGAATGTCCATAGCAAAGATGAAGTACTGGGGGCCAGGGAATTAGGAGTTACCCAAGAGGTGGGGGGGGGGGCGTGGTTTGTGTCCTGGATGTAGGTGGGGAGTGCCTGGATCAACGGGGAGAGAATGGAGTCGAGGTAGGAAGAGATGCGTTCACTGGGGCAGGAGCATGCGGAGTTGATGTGTCAGCCGGGGTAATTGGGCATGTGGATCTTGGGTAGCAAGTAAAGCTGGGCATTTTTCACTGCAACACTGGAGGAGGCCAAGGACGGACATGTTGGAGAGGGAGCGGGATGGGGAGTTGAAATGGGCGGTGACCGGGAGGTTAGGTTGGCCATTACGGGCCAGGTGAATTTGAAGAACAAAACCTTATCTTCCGCCTGGGCACGCTACAGACTGGAGGACTCAACATTGAGTTCTCCAAATTCAAATAACTTTTCCACCCATCCCCCGGCTCTCCTTCCTGCCCCACCTTCTCCCTTCCATTCCACATACTGACCCTCCCTTCCTGCCACCAACCAGATTCATCCCTCCCATCAACCGACCAGGTTGATGCATCATTGCTTGTGATCTGATGCTATAAATATCTCATCTTCCATGATTATTTTGGAGTTGAAGCTCGACAGTCCACTGGAAGCATGTCCCATGCTGTAATCTAGTAGTTTAATATTAGCCTAGACACTCACGTGCCTGGAGAATATAAAGCATGTACATCATAGTTGTAAAATATATGCATTGGATTCTTCAATACCACAATATCCATGCCCAATATGTTATGAGAAACTGCAGAGACATTGCCACATGAGGTGAAAATATCTTGTTGGAGGCAATCTTACACCAGGCATCATAAGGGAAAAATATTAAACAATGAACTTAACTTGAAGATCCAAAAAAGCTGTAATATTTTGGACGTGTTTGAAGAGTTGAAACACGCTTCATAGTCTTTTACAAAAGTGTGTGAAGCAAAGAGGAAAAGAAGACCAAGCAAGTATAGGCCAGGCAATGTTAAGACTGACTTGTCACTGAGAAGGATACAGATATCTGAAGCTACCAGCCTCGTTTGGAACTGACAACAGTGGAGTGAATTCATTTACTGTTGAGCTGACAATGGAATTTAGTAATGGTAACAATGGTGTGAATAGATTAAGTATTAACATCAAGCACAGAGGCTGAATATGAAAAAAGAACATTCAATGCAGAAGTTAATTGTCAGCCTTTCAGCAACTCAACTTGTATTTCTAAAAAAAATCTATGATCTGTGAGGAATCACTTACGAGGCTCTCAAAAACTAAGCAGTTTGACAAAAAAACCCATTAAATCTGCCATTGTCAGCTGTTTTCCACAATGGGAAGTATGATCTAAAAGCTTGTTTATACAGGGGATTCACCCTGAACAGAAAATTTATAAAGGCAATTTATCCAGACAGCTGTTTTATACAGTGATTTATCTCAGTCGATTTACACAGAGCAATTTGCTCAAGAAAACCAATTTACTTTGGGGATTCACCCAATTCATACTGAGAGTTTTGTTCCAGGAAACTGATTCCTACCAGGGAATTGATCTAGACAAAATATTGATATAGTGTGGATAGAACTCACCATACAATTGTCTTGTTTGAATATGTTATCTTCAGAATTACATTTTCAAAATTTAAGTGTTATTGTCAGCACTAATTTCAAAAAGCAGTTACATGAAACATATTCAATACCGTTAATTTTTTTCTGGTCTTTTAAGCTTCACTTTGATAAAATTTAAAAATAGTGTTTAAGTATTACTAAAACTGCACAATTAAGCAATGATCTTTGCGCTCAGTTACCTAAGCACTGTTGGTGGAAGCTATGATGTTGATATTGATGAATGGATACTGCATTTGTAAAGATAAAGAACAGAAGATTGTATTGTTTGTCTTCTAACATTAGTGATTTATGTTATTGATATTTTTTAGTGTAATGTCACTATGTCCATTCAATCCACAGCAACAACAACTTATTTACATCAAAAGGGACTAGACAAATACATGTCCCCAAGTACTTTACAGGAGTATTTATGAAACAATGAGGTGATGTTAAATCAGATAACCAAAAGTTTGGATAGAAATTTATGATTTAAGGAATGCCTTAAAAGAGGAAAGTGAATTAAAGAGAAGGAGGGCTGTTGTAAGGTAATTGTACAGCTTGGGGCCTAGGCAACGAAATCAAGAATTAGATTAGTGCAGATATCTGAAGCTTGCTGGGATTGGAGAAGAGATGGAGATAGCAAAGCGTGAGGCCATGAAAAGATTGGAAAACAAGAATGAAGCCTTGAAAATCAAGATGAGATGATGCTTAACTGAGAGGACAGTGTAGGTCAGATGGCACAAGACTTATAGTGGAACAGGACCTGATGTGAGTTAAGACATAGGCAGCAGAATTTTGGATGACCTTAAGTTTACAGAATGTAGAAAGTTGAAGACCAGCCAGGTGAATAATCGGTCTAATGGTAACAAAGAAATCAGAGTTTCATTACCCAAGCTGTAACAGGGGAAATGAATGATGGAGGTGGAAATGGGGAAACTCATTGATAGAACAAATATGTGGTTGGAAGCAATGAAAACACTGAAGCAGTATAGATTGTCCTTCTCAATATCGAATTGTTTTATAGTGAGTATTTTCAATTGTATAGTGCAAGGATGGTACTGATGGTGAAATCAGTAGTAGAGGTGCAAACAATTTGAGGTGCTCAGTTGGAAGCATTTCATCACCATGATGGGGCATGTTTGTTATATGTAACCTTCCCATAGCATTACCAGTTTTACATGTTAAATAAACATAGAGGATCTTACTACAAAGATCGTTTGAATATTTTCCTACATGTGATATTATAATGCCGTATGATATAAGACGAAATAAGTTTATTAAGTTAAATTCCTGGTGATACCAGGCATGAAGTACACAGTCAATAATGAATTATGCATCAATCAAAGAATAGTTTGAAGTAAGGTTCTGATTTTTGTTATACATCGGTGTGAATAATGTTAAAACTGAACTTCATAACACTGCGCTAAAATAGTTTTGTCAGTGATGCACTCTTGCCAGTGCCAATGTACCTTTGTCACGCTATCAGACTATAGCTATCGTTCTTGTACTGCAATAGTGCTGAAGTATTCAGCTAAGGGGCTAGACAGGATATACAAATGTTAATACAATCTCACCCCAGTGCTAATTCAAATGGATACTGCCAGGCTTTGACACATGTTCCACCAGGCCAAGAGCTGCTTATTTGCACAGAAGGTATAAATACTGCCATTTAACATTAAATGGTATTTGTCTATCCTTATTCTTAAGCGTATATTGAGGAAATCGTCCCTGTGTTGCCAATAGAAAGGGAGGAAATAAGGCATGCTATTGATTTTATGAACTGCTCTGCAACACCAGTTCCATACATCATCATAATGTGATTGCTATGTAGTTCAGAAGAGGTGAAGCAAATGAAATAACATTCTGCCTCTTTTATTCTTTGTGGAAACCTTAGTTTTAAAAGCGTAATGGGCTCAACTCCACCCAGCAGCTTAGAGACGAGGGTTTAATGACTCAACGTTTGCTGTATATTCATTAATCTGCTGTAACAAAAAAAATTATCTTCTACATTTAGCAAATTGCTGTTAGTATGGAGGGGCTGTCTGTAGCTCATGGTTTCTATATCTATGGTTTTATCACAGCCATTAGATTAAACACAAGGTGGTTACTGATTCACCCAAACCCATGGGACTGAAAGATTTACGTGGAGCTCTCAGTCACTCTCTCTTTTTTTGTTTTTATAGCTGGGTTGTCATTTAATGTTGCCAGTAGAATTCAAACGAGTCACTTGATGTGACCCCACTGGTCCCTAAATCTTTAGCAGCTTTTTCTTTATCTGTTTTCTCTGCCTCCTAACGCCACATCTCCTCTTACCCTGATGCACCAGGTCTTGCACCCGATGATTCTCACAGGGTGCATTCATTACTCATTCATGACAATAGCCAATTGAGTAAGATGTAGAATGCAATTCCACCAGAAAAGACCTATAATGTGCAAGTCAGGAGGTTATCGCTGAGGGGCCAGCACCTTGCTCTAACTCTCTCTTATCAAGTACTTTACAGCCTGTGTTGCTACTGTAACTAACAAAGCTGAGAGCAGCAGATTTCTCACCAGATTACTGTATGTCTTGTTCAATTACATTGACTCTCAAAATCTAGCATCTGTAACTAGCAGATGGCAATTACTGCACAATACGTGAAAAATCTATGATTGACATGATCTATCAGTACCATTACAACACTGGAAAGAGACAGAGTCATATTTAGTAGCATTGATACACCTCCTGATGAAAAATAAAAGTAACATATAGCCATTAACTGTGGTTCTGTGAAAATATTTGAAATTGGCATTATTTTTATAACCAGAGATGAATAATGTGCAGCACTGTCATTCTAAATAAATATGTGCTTACTTTGAATTTGTTAAAAGATCAGGTCTCCTATACGTTCAACAAGCATTAACTCTTATCTTTCTGAACAAAAATACACCTGATCAGTTTGCACACATCAATACTCCAGCGCTACTGGGGTTAGAGCAGACTTATTTATAATTGTTACTTTTGACCAAAAATTTCATTGAACAGCAATAATGTTTATATAGCCAGCAATTCAATTAAAGCATTAGTTTCATGCAGTGTTATTTAACAGAAATTGTCGAAGCTCTCCGTTTAGCTGCATTTGATGCATAATAGGCTTAGATTCTGATATGCATCATTAAGGTATATTTAGTGCTTTTTAGTCATAAAAAAAATGTCAGAACTCCACTTAGAACTTTGCATAATGCAATATTATTAAAGCAGTTTGTTTACTTGATCTGAAAGCAGGTTTCTTGTCTGCAGCAGCTTTTCTAAAGGCTCTGCTGCTCTTCTTTCTTATGTCACACTGGGGAAAAATATTTCTGAAACATTACCTCTGAATTCAGCATGAAAGAGACTGAGCCGCTATATAATCATTAGTCAAAGCTATAGATGAAACCTTAAACAAAGGAAAACAAACTACAAACAGCACAGCATCCCCTGAAGGCACATCAGGACACCAGAGGAAAAGGAATCTCCTGCAAGGCTGCCCGAGCATGTGCTAAATATTGCTCATCCTGACTTGAAACAGCACGCTAAGGAATAGGATGTCACCTAATGTTCTCGCCAACAAAACAGTGACATCTCTTTAAACCAGGAGGAGCACAGAGAGGCGGAGGGCTTTGGTTCATCAACAAACCTCATATCTGCCACAAATCCCTCAGACCTGCTCCACCCTTTAATTACCAACTCTTGTTTGTGGCTTACTGTGTGGAAAGATTAGCAGATGAAGATAAAAGAGCTGGAAACAGGAGTCCAATTCTTAACCGCAACATTGCTAGAGTTAGGTTTAAGGCTGCATCCCTGTTTCCCACACAGCCTTCTGCAATTTTGGGCAAGTTGAAAATAACAATTGTGGATACTTTGCATATTGAGGGTACTTTTCCATCCAAATGGATGCTTGTCTTTTGTCTAATGTAACCTATGATAAATGTTCTGCAAAGCCCTAATGATGACTGTTTGAAGTGCATTAAATGAAGCTTGTTCTTTTACCTCCTGCCTTCTCAATGTCCAAGGTTCCTGGTGAAACAGTGATCTACCTGTACTTCTTTCAATCACGTCTACTGCATGTGCTACTCACAATGTAGTCTCCTGTACATTGGCAAGAACAAATGCAGACTGGATGACTACTTTGTGGAACACATCTGCTCAGTCTGTAAGAATGGCCGTGACTTTCCATTTACTATACTATCTTCCTGTCAGGCTAACATTTCTACCCAAGGTCTGCTGTAGTGCTGCAGTGAAGGCCAATGCAAGATGGAGGAACAGCATCTCATTTCTACTTAGACTGTTGACAGGCTTCAGAACCCAACATTCAGTTTAGCAGCTTGAGAGTGTAACCTCCATCCTCAATTTGATATTTCCCCCCTTTCTCCTCCCCAAGTATCTGGTTTTCTTGGTGTTACCCTCAATAGAGCAATATATCCTGTCATTAGCACTTACTTTGTACCCAGCTCTCTTCTCTACTATTACCAGTCCCTTGGTCTTTTAATCTGTGACACTTGTGATTCCTAACGCCCTTCTCCTGATCTTCCATTCTATTCCAATTGTTCGTCACCGCCTTTTTCTACAGTGTAGAAACATACAATAAAGGAGCAGGAATAGGCCATTCAGCCCTTCAGGCATGCTGTGCCATTCAATACAACCATGGCTGATCATCCAACTCAGGAGTCTGTTGCCTCTCTCTCCCCACATCCCCTGATCCCTTTAGTCCTAAGAACTACCTTTACATCTTTGTTGAAAGTCTTCAATAATTTGCCCTCAGCAACTTCCAATAGCAGAGGATTCCACAGGCTTACCACTCTGGGTGAAGAAATTCCTCCTCATCTCTGGCCTGAAAGGCCTACCCCCTTATCCTTAGGCTGTGGCCCCAAGTTCTCAGCTCCCTGGTCATTGAGAATATCTTTCCTGTGTCAACCTGTCTAATCCTGTTAAAATTTTATAGGTTTCTATGAGACCACCCCTCATATTTCTATAAAACCCATGATCTTTCCACCTCTCTCATCAGTTCTGAAGAAGGCATTGGTGATGAAGCGTTAACTCAATTTCTCTCTCTACAGATGCTGCCAGACTGTACTCCAGCAATTTCTGTTTTTATCCCAGCAGAATCATGTTTGCGATGTCGAACACTAATGTCTTCATTATTAGGGATTTTCTTTTCTAATGCAGCTAACAGCTGTTTTAATTCATTATTTTGGTCTGGAATATTTTATAACGTAAGGAACATAAGGATGTTTCTAACTACATATTACTCCATTACAATTATGTATCTACTTGTTTCACATGACCTACTAAGTGAACTATGTGAGTGTAATTGATTCAGGTGATGTAAGGTTATTTCACAGGAAAGCAATATTTTACTGATATATAGTTTTCCCCTGTGATCTATTACTCTACAATCTATTAAGTGGCACAGATGTGAGCATCCATCAGAATACTGGAATGAATCTCTTCCCTGGTCTATAAAAGGACTTGACTCATTCTTGGACATTCAGACCAACAGAGTAAAAGAAAGATGTGGAGTAAACAGTTAACTATAACCCACACGCTAATAGCTACCGAGCATGAGTGTATGGACATTGCAATAGTGCCCACAGATCACAGAATATACCATAGAGTCTGTAGGGCAGACTCTATGGTATATTCTGCCTTACAATACCTTGTATATAGTTATGTTTAATAATGCTTTTTAATGTTCATTTACCTGAGTGTTAACCTAATCTTACTGTTTAATGGTAAGCAGTGACCAGACCCACAGAACATGAAGCAGGCAGCAAGAAGTGCCTGAAGTGAAGCTCTATTGCAGTACAGTGCAGGAATGAAGACAAGACCAGATCAAGACAGGCTACAGAGCGAGAGAAGCTCAGGAGCAGTATTGTGTACCTAACAAAGGACAGTCAAACAACAAAGCAGGAGGCACAGACTTCTACATGGGGGAACAATAGATTCCACCCTACACACCCCAAGAATCTTCCAGATGGCACAGATAGGCTGAACAGAGACAGAGTTGCCATTGAGGTTACAGTACTGAAAGCCTGCCATTTTTTACAAGCTTCCTGAGATGGTCCACTGGCAGGAAGAACACACTGCTCTCTGAAAGCCACGGTTGCAGTCATAGCAGTTCATTTTCATGACGACAGCCTGTATTAAAAGGGCACAAGGCAAATGCGCACTGCAAAATATTTATCTTGGGGAAGTCACAGATCTTAATTAATGGCCATTACACACATTTTAAATTGGACTTGGGCAGAAGTCACTGTTCTGTTGGAAGGCCATAAATGGCTGTGAAAGATTACCTTAAAACCTTCATCTGTTCACCTGCAATGCTCAGGAGCAACCAACTTCAAATTCAAAGGCTAGCTTCAGGCAATTAACTTCAGGAAGCAATTATCAGACCAGAACCAGCAAATGAGCATAAACAACATTTCCCCAAACTCTTTAGACCTGGGAATCCTGAGCACAGTGCACCACATCGTACTGAAAACAAATACTAAACCATCTGCTTGTTCATACCCAGAAGATTATGTACTTAATTCAAAACATGGTGCAAATGATTTTGAGGCCATATTGCAACAGAGTTATTTCAAAAGTCTTGCAGGTGACTACATGGTACTCTGCTATGGTGCCAGTTCTCAAATTGAACAGATCCGTGAGACGGAACACATTTGAAGAGGCTGTACATTGACAGATACATCCAATGATGCAGAAGAGATCCTAGATAAACTTACAAACAGCACAATCTTCAAGCTAGATGCAAACAGTGGTTTTTGATAACTTCTCCTAAGTGAGTATTCCAACTGCTAACCATATTCATAATACCACCGTGATGTTTTTTTTAACTAGCTGTACTTTTGGCATCACAACCACTGTTGGGGTTTTCCAATGGATGATACCCAACAGATGAGATGGTATAGAAGACATCATGTGCTGTGACATTTTCATCCCTGTGTCCATTAAAATACAATATAATAACAGGGTAAGGAGAGCCCTGTGAAAGTTACAGGATGCTGGATTAACAATTAATGATGAGCGTGAATTCTCAAAATTGATATAATGTATGAGTGATGTTGTCTAAGAGCAGGAGTCATAGCAGAATTTCAGAAGATGGAAACAATTGGAATATTTCCACCAAACAGGAATGTGATTTGTGGAAACGATGAGCGAGGTGGGAAAATTTTATTAGCCTAAGTTAATGAACTTCTCGGGCAACTTTTGAAACCAGTTCAGAGTGTAGTGTGATTTGAGCAAATCAAAGACATGCTAATTTCATCCAAGGCCTGAACACACTATGAACGTTAATTCCCAACTATAATAGCAGCGGATCCATCATTCACAGGTCTGGGAGAGATCTTATTCTAGATTCAATGTGATGACATCAGATGGCCAGGCCATGCCTCCAGAGGTTACACTGATACAGAACAAAGAGATGCCATCATTGAGAAAGAGGTGCTTGCAGTGACTTCAATGTGCAAGAAATTCACCATTTCGTGGTCCTAACATTTAAAATTGAAGCTGACCACAAACCCATTATTAACCTAATTGAACCCAAAGAAACTTGCACAAATGACTGACAGATTGCAGGAATTAGGATCATGGCCAATACAGTTTGACAAAGTTTTGGAATATGTACAAGGAAAGCACCAGACTGCATCTGGCACTCTATCAAGGATATCAATAACAGCCCAGGGGAAGGAGATGAAACATTTGTTCAGTGAGTCATATTAGGACAGAGACTGTTTCTTTCTAAGGATCGTGTGACTTTGAATTCTGCCTCAGAAGATTTTGGAGACGTAGTTATTGAATATTTCTAAGGTGGAGGTAGATAGATTCATGTTCAACGAGGGAACCAAAGGTTATCAGAGAACAGATGGGACTGTGGAATTCAAAGGTGAACAGCATGATCTCATTGAATGGTGGAGCTAGATTGAGGAGTCAAATGCCCTATTCCTGTTCCTAGTTTGTACATTTGTACTTGCGTCAAGGCTTTTATGGCCTTAACCATTCACTATTTGTCAGCTACAACAATGAAATTGCAGAGATTTCATGAGATTCAATTGCATGATGAAGAATGAGTGCAGATCTGCGTGTTCTGCCAGGAATCAAAACGTTATTAACCAGACCAAATTTTCACCTCCAACTAGAGAAACAGAGATCATGAGCTGCCCTTTTTGAAAAGGGCTCAGAAACCAACAGCACAAAGGCACCGCTAATGTGGGACTCCAACAACTGAGATCACAGCTTTGTCCCAAACACCAAATATCATCCAAAAAATAGGATTGCCTTGAATTAACTTTGTTTTACAAAAATGAAGCTACCAGCTGGATGGGATGCCTACCCTGATCCTTGGGAGGAAACTGTGCTAACACCACCATTAACAACAGAGACCAGGGCAGACAGCACTCTAGGAAGCAGTTTGACATACATCAACCCTCACAGTTTACAAAGGAACTCCATCTCCATTCAGAGAAATTGGTGAAACTACTCCATGGATTCTTTGTGTAAAGCACAGAGACGTTTGTGGTTGTTGGGGTGTAGGTATAAAGAAAGAACTGGCGGGATGGCACGGGAGATGTGAAATGAAGGTAAATTATATCTTACATACTCAGTAGATATTAATGTAATGAGCTCTGTATTAGTGACTTCAGTTTACATGGAACTGGAATCTGAATCTATAGGGCTGCAGAAGATGTCTTTTTTTACTCTCCTTTGCATAAAGGCAAAGTTAGCATGGTCTTACTGGATCAAAGGGCTGCTCTCTCATTAGAGGAAGACAACTGGTAGTGAATTTAACATCACACCTCGTGCAAAGGGCAAGGTTTGGAAATCAATGGTGACTTCAGCCAGTTAAGGTTGAACCCACGGTGTTGGTATGACTCCGTATTGCAAACCAGTTTTCCAGCTAACTGACCCTCTGTATATAGTTATGCTTAATAAAGCATGCTAATGCTCACTTACCAGAAATTATGATAACAACCTTTACTATATTGTTGTTTACAACAAAGTGTTGTTTACTCCAACACTGAACTGCCAGTTTTACATTCGCACTGAAATTCAGACATACTGCTTTGGAGTCATTCTTGGGCATGGAAAG
This sequence comes from Rhincodon typus, assembly GCF_021869965.1. Taxonomy (NCBI): domain Eukaryota; kingdom Metazoa; phylum Chordata; class Chondrichthyes; order Orectolobiformes; family Rhincodontidae; genus Rhincodon; species Rhincodon typus. Next base: position 80,695,257 of record NC_063337.1, read on the forward strand.
AGCTGCGATCATGAACCTGAGAGCAGAATTTTTCATGGCCAGCAGTAGGGGATTAAGGAGATCAGAGTTGATGGAGTCTGGAGGTCAGGAGCAGGGATAAAAATGATTAGGAAGGCAACTGGAATGTTGGCCTTGGTTTTGAGTGAGTTGAAGTATAAAAGTAGAGAAGCTTGTTCCAACTGTACAAGGCAAGAAAACAGCTCGAATGTTACATACGATTTTTGTTTCTTTATGTAATGAAGGATATACTTTTATTGGAGGTTCAGAGAAGGGCCACTAAGCTGATATCTAGTATGACAGGACTATCTGGTAAGGAACTAGGGCTATATTCTTTGGAGTTTAGAAGATTGAGAGGTAATGTTATTGAAACATATAAAATCCTTAGAGGTCCAAAGGGTTAGATACTGAGAGGATGACTTCCTCATAGGGAAATGAGAACTAAAGGATGCAGTTTCAAAATAAGAGGTGTCACATTTAAGACAGACGATGAGGAATTCCTTTTTTCAGAATTAATCTTTGGAGTTCTCCATCATTGAGAACAATGGAGGCAGGTTCATTGAACATATTCAAAGCTGAGTAATAAGGATATTTTTTAACCTACAAGGGAGCCAAGGTTATGACGCTGGCCAGGAAAGTGCAGGTAAAGGCACAGTCAGACCAATCATAATCTTATTGAATGGCAGAACAGGTTCAAGGGGTTGAGTGGCCTATTCTTTGTCACCTTATGTCAGAGCCAGGACTGTAAGCAGGATTGCTGGTGGGAATGGAATCCTGTTAGTCTGACTTCTAACGACGACAATTGTCTATGAATAAACTGGCAGAATTCTGCACCACGCCTAGAAATGGGCAACAACTCAACTTCTCACATTCCATGCAGTGTGCACAGCTTTCATCACAGAAAATCGATTTTCATTTACTGTCAATTAAAATAGCAATTTCCATCCCTCTCCATGCTGCCACCATTCTGTTGTCAAGGGTCCAAGCTAGTTACATACTTCCAAGGCCCTGATAAACTTAACATTAGCTGCATGTCAGCAATTTTCTTGCATTGTCTCGGAAATCATTTTCTGCTCTTTTTTTGTTTTGTTACTCTGGTTAATCGCCATGTGCCTTGGCCCCTTTACTTCTCTAACAACGTTCATGTCGAGTTCAGCAACCACAAGATAAGCACAGATAAATGTCCTCCACTTCAATCACTACAGGAACCAAAGTGTATGACACTGCATTGTCTCAATTAACCCTAGCAACATTTACACATTTCATATTTTTCAAAAAAATCTAATTACTAAAGACAATGTTGCATTGGATTCCTAACTATAACATGGTGGCTTCAGTCTCTGGGCCAGAAGCTCAGGATTTGAGCTCCACCACAGGATTTAATGGCCAAGAATGTGCATTCATAATGTACCTATAAATCTTACCAACATGTACCAATGGTAGGCAGTAAGAGCGCGATTGTTTCCTGCTTAGCACATAATGTAAAGAAAATTGAAGCCTCTACCATCATAATCCATAGCTCCAGACGACAACATACATATAAAAATAAACATTGCCACAGCCATATGGACTCTGATTAAAGAGTAACACACACTATGTGTATGTACATTTCAGTCTTTTGAATGGTTTCCTTCAACTAATCTCATCCATTAATAAAAAGGCTTATCATGCATTTTTCTTTGTTTATCAATTTCCTGCCTGTTAAATTCTCCCTCTCCATCTTCATGAAACAGAAAGTTAATGCATATACAAGTTTGCACAGATGTCATGAAGTTACATTCTTTTAAACTGCTACCTTTTTTTTCAGTTTTACTATGAAACGTTGTACCTTTTGGGTTAGAAAATTGTAAGTGGCTTTAGAAAAAAAAAGACAGAGATGTTGTGGTAATAACACCAAATGTCGACAACACCATAAACCTGAGCTGGTTGATCTCAGAGGCTGCATAGGCCATCTGCTTGCCAGTCACAAAACACATTCAGATGGACCTCTAAGAAGACAGTTTGGTGTTTCACCAACTTTTATGATGCCAAAGAAACTTGATGATGGAGCAGCACATCTAACACAGAGTGATTTCCATTGTAGAAAGCAACTTGGGAATCCAAGTTTTGTGTAGAGGTAATTATGGTACTAAGCACAGCATATGGCCTGTCAGTGTTGGCATTGAGCCCGCACCAGCTGTTACCTGTGTGCTTTGGATAAAACCATCATGCAGCAGTTTTGACATAGAGAAGCTATTTACCCAGATCCTCACTTTCTCAAGCACTGAACCCTCTGGGAGTCTCCAAGCTTTCATCCAAGTACCTGTTAGCCACCAGGCTGACTGTGAATATTTTCCCCTGAAGATAATTTTGAATACATGTGCTGTCATTATAGCATTGTAGTATACGATAATTAAACACACCAATCCCCCCAGCTGTAAACAAAAGATTCGACAAGAAGTTAGGCTCTAACCAATTTTTTTGAAAAAGGAATGTAATGTTGTTTTTCAAAATGGAGCTGCTTTTTATTCCTTGCTCTCTTTAACATTTGAGAATATGGGTATCATTCTGATTTTTCAATAATTCTGTATCTTTGCACTTCCTTTTAATAATGTGTTAAAATGTTAGATGCTATTAAATCAGAAGCAGTCACTGAACTCAAATGTGTAATGGATGTCAGCTGTCCTCTCTAGACTATTTGAAAAAAGAGCAGAAGTAGGCCATTCAGCCCATCATTCTTGTTCTGACATTCAAGCAGATCATGTATAGACAGGGTGGTTAAAAAGGTGTTTAGCACGCTTGTCTTCATTTCAGTCCTTTGAGTAATCAAGTTGGGAAGTCATTTTGAGGTTGTACAGGACATTGACCAGGCCTCTTCTGGAAAACTGTGTCCAGTTCTGGTTGCCCAATTTTGGAAGGATATTGTTAAGCTAGAGAGAGTTCAGAAGAGGTTTACCAGGATGTTGGTATGGAAGATTTGAGTTATGATGAAAGACTGGATAGGCTGGGACCTTTTCATTGGGGCATAGGAGGTTGAGGGGTGACCTTAAAAAAGTTTATAAAATTACGATGGCTATATTTCGGGTTAATGGGAGGTGTCTTTTCCTTACAATGAGGGATTTCAAGACTAATGGGGCATAATTTTAATATGAGAGGAGAGAGATTTAGTAAAGACATGAGGAGCAAACTTCTTAAACAGTGCATGGTTCACATCTGGAATGAATTTTCTGAGGAAGTGGTGGGTGCGGGCACAGTTGCAACATTTAAAAGACACTTAGATAAGCACACGAACAGAAAAGGTTTGCAGGGATATGGGCCAGGAGTAGACAGGTGGGGCTCGTTTATTTTGGGATTATTTTTGGCATGGAATGGTTGGACCAAAGGGTCTGTTTCTGTGCTTTATGACTCTTATACTGACTTACTTGTCTCCCATAGCCGTTGACTCCACTGTAGATCAAAAGTTCTGTCTCAGTCTCAAATGTTTTCAATGATTCTACCTCCACCATTTATTTGCAGAGAGAATTCCAAAGACTGATTCATTAAGAAATTCCTCCTTGTCACAGTCTTACATAGTAGACCTTATTCTGAAACTTTGCCCCCTAATTCTAATGAGGGGAAACATCCTCTCAACATCTACCTTTTTGAGATCCCTCAGAATATTATACTTATATCAATCACATTACCTATCATTTTTCTAAATCCCAATGAGTATATTAAATATATACACAACAGTTGATCCAAGGGTTTCCCACTTGAGCTCCCTCACATTGCTGCTGTTTGTGATGCCTTCATTCTGGTCCTGATGAAGATCTAATGAACACTTACTGCCAGAAAAAAAAACTTCATAAAATGGAAATGGATATCAATAAATCAAGGTTAGAGCTCTTTTTTTGAACTGAGTCAGAAAATTATTTAGAACTAAAAAATTTTGATCAGTGTCTGTGTCAGTTAGGCACTTTCCTCTTTATCACTTGCCGAAGAGAGAGAAACAAAGATATTTGAATGACGTAAAAGAGTAACATTTGAAGTGTGAGCGATGCATTAATTGCATCAGAAACTAAAGGTTGGCAATCTCAAATATTTGGAAATAATAACGTTGATGGTACAAGGTAGGTAAACCAAATAGGTAGGTAGGCAGGTAATAAGTTGTGAAAATGAATTCAGTGAAGCCAGTAATTCGTGGGGTAGTACCAGATAAACTTATAGTTGAAGCTGCGCTCTCGCTCTTCTTCCCCTCCTAATCAGCTGTGACTTCACCAGTAGCTGTTTTGCTTCTGATACAAATATTGTGGATTCATTTCCTGCTCTGGCGATTTGAACATGAAACTAAATGCTGTTGGTGCTAAGGGACTGCTTTTTATTTGGATAAGACATCAAATTTATTTGCTTTCAATGCAGATATCAAAGATCCTATAACACTAATCTTAATTAAGAGGCGGAGAGTAAACCCAATCTCTTGACCAATAATTAGTCCTAAGATAACGTCACAAACACCAATGACCTGGTCATTATCACACGGAGATCTTTCTCTGTAATAACTGGCTGCCATATTTCCTACATTACAATTGAGGCTAGACTTCAGAAAAATGTGTCATTGGCTATTTTGGGATGTCCTGAGATTATGAAAAGTGCCATATAAATGCAAACTTTTTTTCCTTTCTAGCATAGTTTACATGCATGTCAAGTCCCTTTCTATGTGATTGAATTTAAAAACATGTTTTTCTGCTAATCAAGGAACATCTTATTTTCAGACTTGTCTGGCTGTCATTAGTTTTACAATGTTTTATGGCTAAAAATTCTATTTAAGTGATGTTGATGAGTGTATATTTGTTTTTTGTTCAGGAGAATTTGTACCCTAGTAAGTTGATTTGATGCACAGGTTAGGAGTGCAAACTAAACACTAGATGTTCAACAAGTTTGAGTCAGCTACGGGATAGTGAGTACCAGTCTTTTCTCTTAATCAAAAGTTGGTGGATTAAAGCCCCACTCCAGTGGGTATTGAGAAAAATTCAGACTAATAAGGCAGAGTCAACATGTTATTGTGAAAGGAAAATCAACTTAAATCAATCTATTAGAGTTCTTTGAGGAAGCAATACGTGCTGTGGATAAAGGGGAACCGATGGATTTACTGTACTTAGATTTCGAGAAAGCATTTTATGAAGTGATATATCTAAGGTTTATTGCGGAAATAAAATCTCATTGTTTATGTGATAATATATTTGCATGAATAGAAGATCATTTAGATTGACTTCAATTCTGAATGCAGTCATAGAAATAATTACTCTGGTCTGCCACTACTGACCCAAAAGGCATAAATTTTATTGTAACTTACTGCTAACTGTGGGTCCAGAATGAGCTGCTTTTTAAAATTGTCCAACCTTACAAAAAAAGCAGAATTCTTGATGGATCATAATAATTCCTTTTCAGATAATCTAATTTGCAAAAAATGGTCTAACTGGTATAAGGCCATTGATACCTCCCTGTGCTGTCTGCTGTGCTAAGAACTTGCTCATTAAAATTTCAGGTTCCTATACTGCTTAGTACTGCAATAAATTCAGCACTTTAATTGCTGGATTAATTTGATGATTTTATTTGCAGGACATTCTCTCTGATATCTGGGGCTGTATGGTGGTTCCGTGGTTAGCACTGCTACCTCACACTGCCAGGGACCCGGGTCCAATTCCAACCTTGGGTGACTGTGAGGAGTTTGCACTTTCTCCCCCTATCTGCTTGAGTTTTGGCTTGGTTCTCTGGTTTCCTCTCACAGTGGATTAGGTATGGTAAATGCAGGGTTGTGGGGTTCGGTCTGGGTGGGATGTTCTTTGGAGGATCAGAGCAAAATTAATGGGTCAAATGGCCTCTTTCTGTACTGTAGAGAATCTATCATGGTTAAGACTTGTCCCTTAATCAACATCACTAAACCGATCACTATTACAATGCTGTCTGCAATACTTTGATGTGTGAAAATAGAATGAATATAAAACCAATAAGGAATTCCAAAATGAGATATCCTCAAAGTGTAACTTCAAATGGGAAATGTGAGACCCAATCTCTCTTAATTTTGTTGCATGAACTGTGTATACAATAGTTGCACCTTGCAGGGCTACAGCGAATGAACAGGAGAATGAATGGGACTGATTGGGTAGTTGTTTCAAAGAACCATAAAACACAATGAGCCAATGGTCATCTTCCATCCTGTAAGGTTTTCTGATACTGTTATTCCCTCTGTATCTGTCTTTTCATCTCTGAAACATATGTGATGTTGACAATATAGTGGCAGTTGACACAGTGAAGCATAGTAAGCGAGGCTTACAAGAGGGTGGTATCATAGCTTGGACCACTCTAAAGACAAATGGTTCTGAAAAAATTGGTTCTCTCGTAAAGGATCCAATTTTTAAGCCTGTTCAAATGTTGAGGTTGAAGCTACTTTGATGTACTTGCACTAAACATTTATATTTGCAGCTTTCTGCACTGTCTATACAGAATAGGTACTGGAGCCAACCCCTCAACATTACACATATGTATGCAGATTGTTGGTACTTCACAGGATACTTGTACTTATTGACTGTATATTGTGAATACATAGACTCAATGGCCAGAAATTAAAGTACATGGAGCAATCTTTTGTACATTGCAGATATCTGAAGTCAATGCCTATATATTACAAGCATTTGTACTATTTGTCTGCACGTCACAACTACCCTCATTCAATGCAGATATCTACACTCAAGACCAGTGCACATATATGCCTATGCTCAATGCCTAAAGATTACTAGTATCTTCAATCAATGCCAGAATATTATATGTATTAGAACAGTTACCAATTATTTTGCTCATAACTGCACTTAGTACCTGTACTTTGGAAATAACAGCACTGAATTCCTGGACATGGCAGACACATGCACTTATTGCCTGTGCATTTCACAAGCACAAACATACTGATCCTGACACTACATATTATGACAGGCTTTGACCAGGTAGACAAAGAAAAAAATGGTTCCATTAGCTGATGCTAAAGATACTCGGAGACACAGATTTAAGGTTTAGGGCAAGAGATGCAGTGGGGATTTGAAGAAAATCTTTCCAATGCTGAAAGTAGTAGTGACTAGGAACCAGTTGCTTATGAGAGTGGTGAAAGAAGAGATGAGGGTTTTCAAAAGGCAATTGGATAGGCTGTTGAGGGAAATAAACTTCTAGAACTGTGCAGATAGAGCAGGGAAATGGGATTGACTGGATTGTTTGTTTACAGCCATGTGGACTTGAACATTGCTTCCCTCTGAGCGTCTCCATGACTCTCTATACCAGATATCTGCAGATACTTTTTCTAAACAACCTGTTCAGACATGTTATTCTACTCCTCTGGAGCAGATGGGACTTACACCCAGGCTTCCTGGCTCACATGCAGGGACACCAACACTGCACCATATATCCGCATGCATGCATATCATAATCACCTGCACACGATGCCTGTATATTACGTATAGCTGTACTCATCAATGCCTTTGCGATATCAGCACCTACACAAAATACACCAGCACATTACATGTGACTATACTTTTTGCCTGTACATCATAGGTACCTGAACTCAACACATTTACAGGATAAGACATTTGTAGCATCCTGGTATTTGTATTCAGTAACTCTGAATTATAGGTACTTGCTTTCAATGCCTATGCATTATGGACACCTGCATGTACAATCTATACAAGAGAGGTAGCTGTACTCAATGCCTTTGCATTACTGTCACCTGCAGGCAATGCTCGTACATCACAAGTACCTGTATTCTATGCTTGAACATCATAAGAACCCGTACAAGGTGACTGGACAGTTAAGTGTAGGTACTCAAAGCCTGTACTTTAGAAGTTTCTGCATTTTTTTACAGAAGCATGTGCTAAATGTCTGTATTTTGCAGGTACCTGTATACAATATATTAGAGGCTCCAGTAATCAATGCCCATATATTAATGGACCTCACATCAACGCCTGTAGATCACAGGTGTCTACACTCAATACCTGTATTTTATAGCCACCTGTGATCCTTCACTTTGCGTTGTGATTACAGCCAGTCAACAGTTGTTTATTACATCCACCTGCCATCAATGCCTGTGGTCAGCTCAAACTTTAATTTGGGTTGGAGGGGTGATTCTGAATTTGTGTAATACTGCAATATCAGCAATTAAAAGTCAGCAGCCACTTTTACATCCTTTCCAAATTTCATATCAACTTACTTCAGTGGAATTAAAAAAATGATAGATATGGAAATAGACTACTGATTTGCTATCATCTATTTCATATTATGCATAAAGTAAAAAAAATAGACAATATCTACATTCTCATGTTCTGTTCCCACAGATACGTAGACCTGGTTCCTGTACAGTGCAGAACCCGAATTCAATCATTGTGCAATGGATTTGCCTTCTTAATGTGGATGATTTAAATTGAAGGTGGTTGTATATGAACAAATTAAAAAATTTGTATAAATGTGTTGCCACATCCTGAAGTAGTGACAGGAAAGAAATTCAAGTCTTCCTTTCTGAGTAGCCAAGATTAATTTAGCAGTCTCAAAGAGGCACTGCCATTATATTTTAAAGAACTTTACATAGAATCCTTACAGTGTAGGGACAGGCCATTGGCCCAACAAGTCCACAGTGACTCTCTGAAGAGCATCCTCCCCCCTCCCAAATCCCTGTAACCCTGCATTTCCCATGGCTAATTCACACATTCCTGGGCACTACAAGGCAATTTAGCATGGCCAATCCAGCTAACCTGCACATCTTTGGACTGTGGGTGGAAACCCACACAGACATGTAAACCCCACACAGTTAATCGCCCAAGGATGGAATCGAACCAGGTCCCTGGGACAGTGGGGCAGCAGTGCTAACCACTGAGCTACTGTACCACCATGGATTGGATTCAGTGAACAGAATAAAATGTGCAACTCCACAAACCTGACTCAGGAGAAAGTGCCTCAAATGATTGAGTTTTTGTTAGGGGTGGGTATGGAGTTTGGTCTGCTATCCCCCAGAAACACAGCCAAGATGGGCTGTTTAAAAGACACAACTTGATGCACTGGAATTTTACCCCAATTGAAAATAAAAAGCAACATAACCTCAATCCCTCATATCCACACATTTCATCCCCACACATTCTTATGTGCAACACACTCCCCATGTCCCATCCATCCTACACAGCTCATCTCACCCATTCATCCCATACCCTCCTAAACAACCTAAGCCCCTCTAAACACTACCCATAGCCCTGCACAATCCATGTTAACTTAGTGCTTATCCATACCAACCCATGAATCCCAACTCATTCCCATAGTCCCATGTAGCCCCAATACCAACTTGGTTCCAATACATGCCAGTCCACTCCCCCTCATCCATCAAATTTGCTCTCGTGCACTCCAAGACAACTCATCCAGTATCTACCAAGGGTGGACTTCGGAAGCCACGCTGAGATGAAATGAAATAAACTTCTAAATATCTATTACAGACTTCACTGTATTCACTTCACAAAGAAAAGTACGATCAACACTTTAAAATCCCCTGAAGTAATTAGTTACTTATAAAAATACCCATTTGTATTTATAGTCCCACATTGAAGACAGTTAATTGCTCCACTGTCTGAGCTGTGAATCAAGCTATGAATTTACAGTCAGAACCATGCACACTCACAATGGTAATTATAGTGTCACAGACAAATTTTAGGTGTTTCCTTCTACTTGCCTATGGTCAATATATTTGCATGTTGACATCTGTATTTCTTTTTACCCTCTAAATGATTGACTCAGTTTTACTAACCCAGCAGCAAGTATATTTAAAAATGAAAATTATTTTGTTTCGAACATACTTGCCCTGAGGCTTGATGAAAATTTCACATATCACTCGGTCATCTGACACAATATGATGCAGAGCCAAAATTACATGTAATTAAGGGAGGATAAGAGAGTAATTATACAAATAGAATTTAATTCCATCCCTATCTGACCTCGGCTCGCTGCTTCTTAGTTGAATTGATGCTTTGGCTGGAATGAGGGTACCAAAAAAGCAGAGATTTTTCATTAGCTACAATTGCTGTCTTGGTTCATATGCCCAGAAGTGGATTTCTCAAGTGAACTTGAAGGTGAAAATGGTTAGAACAGAAAGTCCGTCTATGTCTTTCAAGATGAATTTGGTAGTTTAGCTGACTAAAGCAATCTGATGGCTTTACTTGCAGGTCTGTCTCTTTGGAATTGTTTAGAAAACCAGTTTGCCTTTTGCAAATATCTCATAGCAGGGAGCAAGATGACTGCCTTATCAAGTCACATCCCTTGAATTATTGAGTCACTGTCTAAATAAAGCACAAAAAGAAAATCAGGATTGGAATCCTCAATCCTTGTGGCTTTAGTCACACAAAGGCCTTTTAACCTTGTAATTTGTTAGTTTTCCTTTCAATGAAGATATCAATGAGCCCCATCAGCCTTTTGACCTGATCCACAGCAAGTCCTATCAAAAAGAATGTCCACTTTCCTGACTTCAAAGACAAGATTGTTTTTTTTAATCTACAAAATACACTTGGTGAATATCAAAAGCCATCTTTATATCAATCTTATAAAATGTAGCTTTTAGAACACAGCTTTAAAGATTTGTAATATTGTCATATCATGACAATAGGTTGTGGAGGCATTCCAGCAAAACTATTCGTATAATAATAGCTCTCGGGTTTATGTCAACAAGCATCTGGTGAATTTGTAATGTTTTTCTTCAAACTGTAGATTGACTTTAGTTTTTTTTTCAAAATTTAAATTGCAGAGTCTTTAAATGACTTGACAACCTGCAGTTCCAAAGACCTTATTCATTTTCTACACACACTCATATTTACTGTTAACAGTTCCAGACAGGATCTTACATCTCCGAACAACTCAACTAAGTTTACACTATTCTCTCAAATGTATAAGGACCATGAGTTCTGTTGCAGGAAACTGGCTGATGAAAATTGTTTGTTCGAAGGCAACCACACTTTTCTCAATGAGGAGGTGCATTTATGAACTATGGATGGTGAAATATCCCAGCCCCATTTCAGCCCCTCCCCTCAAAAACAAACCTTGGTTACTGGTTTTGGAGGCAGGATGTCCTGAATCAGGGCTCAGGCTGCATTTTGGCTGTGGATGTAATCCTTCCAAACTTATGAAGATTCAAGCTGGTAAGAAAGCATAACTGAAAAGAAAATGTTCAAATTTACAGTGTAAACTTATAAATTCTTTCTGTATTATAGACAGAGGATTCGTACTTGCACTTAAAACCTGTATCTGGTTCATGCAAATTAACACTATAAAGCACGCATCGAAACAGTCAGAAGATTAGAATGTTTGCATGGTGACATTTTCTGTACTTATTGCAGCAAAGGAACTAATTATGTGACACCAATTCAAATTTAACATCAAAACTCTCTTTCAAACATAGCTTGCTTGAGAAATTATTGTTTTAATAAAACAATTAAACATTAACTAGAAGTGTAGTTTGTATTCAATGTATTTGAATACAGTTTGCTTGCATGTTTGTATGCTGGCAAACTACCAAGAACATATTATGAACATGCATCATTGTCTTATTACGTCTGTCCATATCTGATTGATACCAATATTTGAAGTGTTGTTTCAGTCGCATTCATCCAATTATGCAGGGAGTATTCCATTATACTCCTGACTTGAGCCATGTCATCAGTAAAAAGGTTGTAGAGAGTCAGGAGGTCAGAGTACTACAGGATTCACAAACAATGACATGGGCTCATAGCACAATCATTTCTGTGGCTGCTCCAGTTATCTGATCAGTGGTGACTCAGGATGTTCATGGTGGGGAAGTTAGAGGTGGCAATCCATTTGCCAGAAGGTGGTCATGCAAATTTTTGTTTGTACATGGTCATCGCGTGGCATTTTTATATTACTCCCTAAACATCAGCCAAGTCTGGAGGTTATCCAGGTCCTGGGATCGTGGTCAACTTGATGATCTGAAGAGGTGCAACTGTAGCTGAACAGTAGTCATCATAGGATAGAACTATTCAGGCCTTTGTGATGGAGGGAGGATCATCGAAGCAACTGAAGACATTTGGGCCCCGGACACTATCCCAAAAGAACTCTTGCAGGGATGTCCTGGGCAGTTCTGATTGGCCTTCAACAACCACAATGACCTTCCTTTGTGCTTGGTATGATTTTAATCAGCAGAGAGTTATTCCCCTGATTCCCTTCAACTAAAATTCTAATGGGATTCCTTGATATCACACATGGTCACATGTTTTCTTGTTATCAACTGCAGTCACTCTTACCACTGTTGTCCGTGTTTTGGAGACTTTGACAAGTTATATATTAAAAACATTTTAACCAAGCGCACTTGTCGGTGAGGTGGAGAAAGTGACATAATTTGGTTTGTAGTTCAACTCGATTTTATTAACAAAATATACCTTATTAAAAACACCATGTGAGTGTTTCCCAAATTCTGATGATATTTAAACTCTATCATGCTCCATTTGTTTGAGAAAGGATATTACCCACAACAATTCATGTGTTTAAGCTGGGCTATTGGAATCTCCTTTATCTCTGGCATAGGGTTGGCTCTCTTCCAAAAAGTGGGTCTTGCAGGTCAGGGTGGGTCTTCTCCTGGGCCTTCTTGAGGACTGATGAAGGGTATAAACCTGAAACATCGACTTTCCTGCTCCTCTGATGCTGCCTGACCTGCTGTGTTCCTCCAACTCCACACTGTATTGACTAGTATCAACAAAATATGCCTGATGATTAAATTGCCATTGTATGGTACATAAATTAGATGGTTTCACATTCAATACCCAAGCTTAGTTCAGTAGAAAGACCACATCTGAACGAAAGCTTGGCTGATATAATTGACAATTGAACCACTGTGGAAAAAAAATGCTGAAGTGTTTTTTCTTGATAGGTTTGCAAAATTTATTAAATGAGGGCAGAATGAGGCTTCCCACAGCAAAAATAACTTATTGGTGTTTGCATGTGAAAGATAGCAATTAGGTTAAAGTAAAAGAGGGTTTCTGTAACCTATGGAACTATATTTCCTTTAGAGTTAATTTATTGAGTGGGCCTGAAATGAAAACAACAAAAATCGGGTTCTTGTATTTTTCAAAGATGCAAAATTTGCAGAATCACTGTCATGGTAATAGTGCACTTAAAAAATAACTCTGGTTTTGTGGAACTCATTGAAACAGAAACAAGTTGAATTTAAACACCAGAAGCACATAATGTATTGCCAATTTTATCAACATCAGCTCTTTGAGATCATTAAATTGCAATTTCTTTACCTGTTTTCCCAAAGGAGTAGTTTCACAACACCTTGAAATATTTAAAAAATTAAAAAGTGAAGCCCATATATTTTATTTTCCTCATAACTCCAATCTATATACCCAGCACATCCCATCAGAGGACAATTTCTTTAACTGTTCATATCATTAAATATTTACTGATCCAATATTATTGGGGCCTTCATTGCTTTCAGTACTTTGATTTTGCTTGTGACCTTTAACAGCCATCAGTTAGAAGAAAAGTCCATTTCCTCTCTTTGGGCTTGATTCCAAGCTCTTTTGAAGTAAACATCTGTCCAATTCAAATTTGTTGATGTGATATGGTCAATCTAAAATTTCTCATCATCGAAATACGAAATGATGCAATGTAAGAGAATCTTCTGCTTTTTAAAAAAACAACCAGGCAATGTGAATATTGTAAGGTCATTCTGAAGTATCAGAGTTAAAATTAAAAGTCTTTTTAACCACCCCATGGAGTGCCAAGGCTTGCAGGCTCTAATGAGAATTGTGAAATATATGTGCAGTTTGAGCTGCAATCTGATAAGAGCTGAATTTAGTTGCTGTGGAGAAATGTTCCTGATCCAGCAGTATGGTTTTCAGCTCCCTGTGGTCCAGGAAACAGTATCTGTCCTTCAGGAGCAGCTTCTGATGTAAGCACTTCTTATCTGCCCTATCATAGAAGACCAATAGCATTGAAATATCCAGTAACAGCAGCTTAATGTGAGATCCAATACTGTTTTAAATCAATCCACAGCAGCCACTTCTGTTCTGGTACAGAGCCTGATTACTGTGTTGTAAAATGTGAATGCTTTTCTCAGAATATAACCTAGTGATCAGCCTATTGTTAAAGCATAGGTTGTGTGGGGGTTGGGGAGGGGACATGACCAGCAATGTGTTTCAAACTAGACAGTACCAGCTAATTCAAATGTGCACAATTCTATCCAGCATTAGCTACAAATGTCCAGTTATCCTACCAGGAATCAAATGATGAAGTATCGATATGATTGTATAATCTGTGCGAAGATGATGTGTCTTCATGAGATAAATGAACCGACCACTGCTAATTTTAAGATGGTTTCTTTTGAGTCAAATGTTGTATGTCACAAACCTCCTTTTTCTTTGATATAACAAAGAACTGCAGATGCTGGAATCTGAAACAAAAATAGAAATTGCTAACAAAACTCAGCAGGTCTGGTAGGGGAGAAAGCAAAGTTAACACTTTGAGTCCAGGCACTCTTCATCAGAAATGATAGCAGCTAGGAAAATGTGGTATTTATGCTGAGGACGAGGTTTGGGGTGGGGTAGGGGTAGGGGGAATGATGGCTGAATAGGTGGAGACGGAGCCCAGAATGAAAGAGATATGGAAAAGTAGGCAAACAAGGGGATTAGTGATAGTGGGCGAACGGAAGTGAAACTGAATGAGTGATAATGAGAACTGAGAGTAGGAGAGAATGGATTGGCTGTTCTAAAAGCATCCCATGTCATGGCAAGATCGGGTGCAGGACTGTGTAAACAAAATGGAAGGATAGAATCAGGCTCTCAACTACATTGAGTCCTAGAGGCGGCAGAGTCCCCAATCGGAAAGTGAGATGCTGTGTTTTGAGCTTGCTTCCGTTCCTCCTCCATTCCCAACATCTCCTCACACTACCACTGCACATTCCCATGTAATTACAGAAGGTGTAATACCTGCCCGTTTATCTCCTCCCTCCCAACTATGCAAGACCGCAGACATACCTTCCAGGTGAAGGCCTTCTAGGCCCGAAACGTCAGCTTTCCTGCTCCTCTGATGCTGCTTGGCCTGCTGTGTTCATCCATCTCTACACCTTGTTATCTCAAAGAACAGCATCTCATTTTCTGCTTGGGAGCTCTGCAGCCTCTGGGTCTCAACTTTGAGTTCGATAACTTTAGAGCTTAACTCCATCCTTCCATGTTTTTTTTTTACCCAACCCGCACATGGTGCTGTCATGACATGTACTGCTTTCAGCATAGGCTACCCATTCTCTCTTACTCTCAGCTCTCATTATTACATATTCAGCTTCTCGTCTGTCCTGGCCTACTTTCAATAATCAAATGGTTTGCCTACCACTTTCATTTCTCTGTCTCTTTCTAGGGGTTCCATTTCCTACTATCTGCTCACCTCTCCCCACCCACCCCATTCCCAATTTCCTCTTCAGTGTAAATACCACATTTTCCCAGCTGCTATCACATGTGATGAAGAGACATTGCACGCAAAACTTAACTGGGCTTTCCCCCCACAAACACTGCCAGACCTGCTAAATTTTACCAGTAGTTTCTGTTCTCCTTTCTCTTTGTATTGGTATTTGTGCTTTCAAGAAGTGTACAATAAATATAAGGCAAAATAAATGGTGGGACATTCATCTTACAATAATTATGAATTGACTAAATTTAAAAAAAAACTGATTTAGCCAGTTAGAATACAGTAACCAGTTGGAGTGCAGTAGCCATTTAGAGTACAGTAGCCAGTTAGAGCACAGTGGATATGTACAGAGAATCCAATCCTGCTTGCCATTTCATTTTTTACTTTTAAATAAGCTAAGATTTCCTGTTTATAATATCTGTGTAAAATCATCAACAGAACATACAGTGACAATTTCTTTTTGCATGTGAAAGAGAATCTGGACAGAATCACTGCCCAGTAATTGACTCTTCTAAATATTCTATCTAAGAAGTGGAATATTGAATAGTTGTCAGTGGATCAGTCTTTGGTAAGGATATTCAATTAGTTCAACTGGAGGTCACCTTATCAACAATGTTGGAGAGCTTGGGCCCATAACCCAAGTACTTCACCTAACATGTGGTGCAATTCATCCCTGACCATTGTACGTGGAGAGACGCATGGGACCATCATAACATGAACCTGATTTTATGAGAGTATTTTTATTACCACAATAACATCTTTTATATGAAGCAACCAACTGACATCTAACAGAGTGGATCAGGACTGACTCCAGGCTACTAGGCACAAACCAAATACATAAGTAGTTCCTAATCTCTTTCTTAAGTGAACAAAGTTTTACAAGTACTAAGGGATGAAACTGATCTTCACAGGCAGTGTGAAACTAATGAATAACAAATTGGCAGCTGATTTTTTTTTGCCACACCAGCTTTTAGTTTACATTGGAAAATATTGAGGAGTTGTTTTTAAAGACCAAATAAAATCGATGTTGAGATGACAAAACAAGTCTCAAAAAATAATTTGAATTATTATTCTGTGAAGCTTAAGGGGAAAAAAATTCAGGTATGGGGAAAAATCAGCTGCCATTTTGTTGAGAATCATTTTTTCTCTGTTGCCACTGATATATTTAACTTTAGGAAACTCTTCAATATGAACTTCGATTTAACATCTCACAATTAGCACTCTTGAAGTGGCAGGCATGGCAATATCTCCAGAGAAATCTACTTATTTGTCCTCAGAGTTGACATTTTTCTGTACCTTTTAATGAAAGAAAAAGTCCTTCAAAATTTTTTAGATTATTGATATTAACAAAAATTGTCCCTTACTTTGCTTCAAATTTATGACAAGTGGATTCATTTATACCTTTAGAAGATCCACGGCAGAAGATTATACTGGGTATATGGCACAGAAACAGGCCATTCAGCCTAGCCATTCTATACCAGTTTTTATACTCTCATCAAACATCCTCATTTTTGTGAGTTTACCTCCAACTGACTGTTTTACCTGATGCAGCAATACTTGTGTTATCTCCTGTAACAGCATAAATTGGGTGTGAACATAATGATATTGAAGAATGTAAAGGACATTTACTGTGACTATTGAGTGCACACTTCACATTCTGCACACATGTAAGTGCCTGAGCTAATATTAAGTTGTTAATTAGAATGAAGGAACATGCTTCTACTAAAATGACATGCTTCAAGTGATCACAGGTAAGGTGGACTATGAAACCTTTTCAACCTTGGGTCATATGTTATGATACAATGATGATGTCATGAGCACATCTTTTAATAGTGTATTGGCATATTGACCATAAAACATAACACAACATCTCACTTTTTCCAAAGATAAAAGCTTATCTCAAATAGATTTACAAGGTTGTACATTGGCACATGTTGTCACTTCATGACTATACAAGCATGTAAAACAGTGTTTATGAAACTAACATCTCAAGTTTAGATCAGAGATAGTAGGAACTGCAGATGCTGGAGAATCCGAGACAACA
>NC_063337.1:80713135-80747792 GCF_021869965.1 Rhincodon typus
GGCCTAGACCCTTTTCTGATGAAGGGTCTAGGCCCGAAACGTCAGCCTCTCTGCTCCTATGATGCTGCTTGGCCTGCTGTGTTCATCCAGCCCTGCACCTTGTTGTCTCAAGTTTAGATGTAATGTTTTGGAAATTTTCCTAGTTGTCTTGACCTCGTGATCATATACACACAAGAGATGTATGTGGTCCTCTGTTTTGTACTTGTTTGTCTTGTTGCTGGTTACTGTCACTTAACATCACCACACAATCATTATCAATGTGTTTTCCTCATTCTCTGTATGCATGGTTAGCATGCCGTAGATTGGTCTGAGCCATCTTCTGTTCTTTCACAATGTAGCACAATGATCAATAATTACTTCACATGATCTGGTTTGGTTCAGAAACCTTTGCTGGTATCCAAGTAATTGTATTTGTATTTCTAACTCTCATCCTCTTCCCAGTCCTGTAGTTGTGAGAGTTCTCTACCTGCTTGCTCGTCATTCTCCTCTGTCTTTGAAGAAAAAAAATCTTTTGTTTTGAAATGGTTAGACAATTGGTCACAGGGCATTTCCTTTTGCTCTTGCCTTCTAAGCATAAGTTGTGCTGACGATGGTACATTCTTCTTCATTGATTTTGCATGGAAAAACAGTCATCCAATGTGTAGTGATTGGAATGAGGACCGGGTAGATCTCATTGATTATGAGATCCTTGATTGGGGTTATTAACATGGCTGACAGACATAAACAGAGGATTCAAAGAATCTCCTCATTTTAGGGACTGGCTCTGAGCAAGCTAGTCAGAGTCCATGTACTGTGCACGTTTAAGTAAAAGGTGACTTGGTGACGGGATACCTGTCTTCTTGGAGTTATTTAACAATGCAAAAATCTTGCACTGTTGCTTAACTCTTTATGGTCATTGACTTTATATTATGTTCCATACGTTCTGTTAGGCCATTTGAGCTTGGATAGTGGGGTGATGATGTAATATGTGTCACTTCCCAATTAGAACACATGACTTGCAATGGTTTGCCAGGGCGCTGAGGTCCATTGTCAGATATCACCTGATCTGGGACACCAAGTAAATTGAAAGTAGTTGAAAGTAGCATTAATTGTGTTAACAACAATCATGCATGTTCTCTTGCGAAGTCATTGAACAATGGGAATTTTTGGAACGTAATTATTACAAAGATGCAATTCTCCCCATGTGCTGTGAATAGGTCTGTTGGTACTTTCACCCAAGAAGTGAATGGAACATTGTGTTGATGTGGAGGGACCCTTCATTGCTGGGGTTGATATATCTGGTTTGCTTCACATGTCTTCACAAGTCACTGATACATCATTGGCCAGTGCACAGATTCATGTACATCTTGTGCATTCAATACTCAATGGCATCTGAAATTATGTTTTTGGAATTAGGGCTTTTTGCCCTTGAAAATGACTTGTCATGACATGCCAAGTTTGTTTCTGTGTGACAAACGTGAAAAAAATCTTCTCCAGTACTCCATTAATACTGTCAGCCTGTCATGGCATAAAGATCTCTTGTAACTAGGAATTCTTTCCCTGGAGTGTAAGAGGCTGAGGGGTGACCTTATTGAGGTTTATAAAACTATGACGGGCATGGATAGGGTGAATAGCCAAGGTCTTTTCTCTTGGGTAGGGCAGTCCAAAACTAGAGGACATAGGTTTAAGATGAGAGGGAACAATTTAAAAGGGAACTAAGGGTCAACTTTTTCACATAGAGGACGGTGCGTATATAGAACAAACTGCTAGAAGAAATGGTTGAGGCAGGTAGAATTACAACATTTAATAGACATTTGGACAGGTACTTGGATAGGAAAGGTTTAGAGAGATATGTGCCAACGCTGACAAGTGGGACTACTTCAGTGTAGAAGCCTGGTCGACATGGACAAGTTAGACCAAAGGGTCTGTTTCCGTGCTGTATAATTCTATGACTCTATAAGAGCAACACTCGTCCTTTGCAGCATTGTCACAACTCACTGAGGTAGTGTGCTGGCAATTGGTTGTTACTAAAGTTAATGATTTTATAAAGTATACAGAATTACCCAACTTGTGCATCTCCGAGACTTATTTTGACAAAAAGCACAGCTTGGGTTTCCGCATTTATGAAAAATTGCTATTTATTGCAAGTAATTAGGCTTTAGCTACGGGTATTCATTCATGAACCAGCAGCATATAACTCTACTAACTAAAATTCTAGTCCCCTTACAAACTTTCCTTTACTTACACATACGCAAGTGCGTACACAAACATGCACAAATGTACACATTTGTGAACACATGCATGCATACACACACACTCAGACAGAAAACTCTGTGTGTTATGGAGGTGAACACTAGGAAAGCAGTTCAATAGTCATTGTTCACAGCATCTGTGGAGATGATTTTGTGCTGGTCATAATGCTGCTTCTCAGTTGTCTTTTTTCAGATGCTTCCACTGGTTCACAAGAGGAACAGGGTGGCTGGTTCACTTTTATAAAAGATCTCTGATTTATCAATTTAAACTCTCAACAATTGCTGAAGGAAAGAGAAACTGGTTTCCTTCAGGCTTAGAGTGACCTACTGCAGAGAACAGAAAGAAAGCTTCTGAGCTATTCATTATACGAAAAACTCTCTGGATGTCTATGGACTAGTGGCCAGTTATCAGCTTATTGTTGCCAACCAAAGCTCTATCTGTACACAACCCCTTGGCTCCAGTTTATTTGCAAACTACACAAGCAGCTGTACAAATAATGAATGTCAGGCTACTTGCTTTCAAAAATGCATTAATCCTTTAGTCAAGGCTTCAGTTACATGCCATTGGTCCACTGCCAGTTCAAAACAGTAGGGAGTAGAGTACACAGCCACTATCTGCAGGGCAAGATCAGCAGGCCTGCAGGCATTGTTAGAGGGTTGATGGCAGGATGTCATGAGAATTAAGGGGAACCCAGGGCAAGGGAGGCCACCACTTTCCCTATGAGGTAAAGAGGAGCACCTCTATTGCTTTCAGACTCTCAAACCTATCAGATATCACAGTCCATCACACTAGCTACTGACCAGCTCTGGGCTGACAGACAAGAAATACTGCATTTTAAGAGTCAACACCACTTTAATTTCAGTAGTTTAGTCGGAGAAGAGAAAGTCTGTAATCATTTCCCTTAATCCAGGAAAACTGATTGCTTTTGCAGACTGGGAAAACTGTACGTTAATCGTGCATGTATTTTATGTGGGATAAATCAGTTTGCGACTTCAGGGTGTAATTTGCTTGATGGAATGTTTTGAATCCACCTTTCATAAACGAGTGAACAATGATTCAGGTCTGGCGCATGTCACAGCTTAGTCGCCACTGTAGGGAGCGTAGGACCTACTATCATTTCAGTGGTACGCAAATTCACCATAGCCCCAGAGAGCCATAGGGCTGCTCTCCCATTAGAGAGAGACAACTGGTAGTGATTTAGTGTGAAGATCACCACATCCGAGGTGAGGGCTGAGGTTGAGAAGAGGGGAAATCATGGTAATTGCAGCTGGTACAGAAATTGAACCCACACTATTGACATCAGTCTGCATCACAAACCAGCCATCCAGCCAACTGAGCTAATCAACCTCACGATAGGATAGTAAAGGTTAACTTCTGGATGTGCAGTCCACTTACAGGAGTGACTGATGATACCGAAATTGAAAGAATATCTAGCTCATAAATTCAAAAAGGCAAGAACGGATGTGATAAAAGTCAGCAAAGAACTGACTGACAACACCAGCACAGGAACCCAGGACATGACAGTGTACAAAGAAAGTATTGTGGGATCTGGTAATGGTGGGGTTTGCTTCAATAAGTCTTGAGAGTTCTGAGATGCAACTTGTTGAATTGTTCCAGACTTTGCAGGTGAAGTCCACAGGAGACTGGAAACCATAAAGCTGATAGACTGGAAGCCAGAGAGCAGGAGGCTGAAGAAGTGAGAGGGTAGGAGCAGAAGATAATGCAATTTCTGCACTGTGGTTGTAGTTGTAATTCAGATGAGGTTAATGATCTCTGCATCAAAAGAACGAGAGAGACACCATTGACTAAAATGACAAGCCAACTTTAGCAGTCAGAGATGGGGGATTGTGTTGCTCTGATACTCATGATTCCTCATAAATGGAGCACAGATTGTACCATTAAGTGTGCTTTAAGTGATCCTTTTCTGGACATTTGAGACAGCGCCTGCCAGGGTAGATTGAAAGGTACCAGTTAAGTCCAGCCCCCAAAAGAGCTTGAGAAACTTCAGGGCCTCATTATTAAGGAATATGTCTTTAGATATTACCTGTCAATCCTCTTTTGCACGATAATATCATGGCTGCCTTTGAGGCCTATTCCCTTCAATCAATGTCATTAATCTCCTCTGCTAGATTGTTATAATCACAGTGAAGTTTTAAAGCTTGTGCAAAGAAGCTTGTGGTGGTGGGAAGCATCTGTGTACCTGTTGTTTGGATGGAAATGCAAATAATACTAAGCTGAACTAATGTCCTTCCTGGTGTGTTGTAGTTGTGCACTCTGTCTGCAGGCAGCCATCTTGAGTGTAGTTCTAATAAAGACAGAGATCAAACACCATTGTACTCCTGAAATGCAGGTGTCAGAAATGGAGCTGAGATTATTACCAAATGTCCTGTTAAACACAAACCTTGACTACAAAAGATTTTGCTGAAATCAAACTCCAAGGATTTAATTTTGATTTCTGTCTTGATGGAAGTTCCACATTGGAAAGTGGTTTACACAAATAACTAATACTATTTTACAGTATGTTGCAGGGAAACTTGAGCAAATTATATTTTGCAACTTGTGCATAGTTCAAAAAGGCAGTATCTTAAAACTGTAAGACATTGCAGTTCGCAGAGTACAGCGGAAGCACAGTTAGATATTCAGGGCAATCTTAAAACAACTGACTGGGGTGGTGGGAGGGTTGGAAATGCAGGGTAAAATAGAATGATGATTTTACAGCCATCCAATGATTAGAACCTTCTCAGGCCCTGACATGAAGTGAGCAATGCCAAGTCAATTGAGAAAATATGCCAAGATCAGAAAAATGAAGTTCTCAATGTCAAGGGGAGAAAAAAACATAAGAATTATCAACCAAGATTTTGCTGGTGAAAAGAGACTTTTGCTCGTAAGAAGCAAGAGGCCTATTTGCATGCATTAAGATCTCATTATTACTTAATCTCACCTCATTTATTTGCAGGTTGCCAATTTCCCAGGTAGCTGATAAGAGCTCTTGATAAGGAATTCTGAGCCAGCACCTGGCAGCTGCAGCTTACCTGATGCACCTCTGGGCCCCCATCCAATCTAGAATCCCTAGCATTTTGGGGCATGGCCAATGGGCAGCAGCTACCTTCATCATCCGGGCATGCACCAGCTTCACCACTTCATCATGGCACAGCTCTGACTCACTCAGAATGCAGTTCACTACTTCAATACTGAATGTGGAGGTCACTAGCCCCTTTCGTTGCTATGCTGTTGCCAGGCTGCTTTGTGATGCAGACTGATGTCAAAAGTGTGGGTTCAATTTCTGTACCAGGCACAGGCAGCTATCTCATGCAACAGAACAGGTTGCATCTTTCAGCCCTTGGCTTGTTCTCTTAGTGCCCACTCATTTTATGACTACTTGGCTGCTCACAGCATCTCCGCCTTGCCCTGCCTTTTTGCACCTTGCTGCATTATTCAGAACTTACAGCCTGATAGTATTGCTGTCTTGCTTTGCCTTTTAATGCAGATACAAAGCCAGGTAGCTTTTCATAATTGTCAGCAGTGATCAGCCCAGGGGACAGACGTCTTGCTGCATGACACCACGCTATGTCAATGCCAGTTGGGCTGCTTGGGCAGTCCAGGGTACAGTGTCATTATAGACCAGTGAGTGGGCTACAGTCAGTCCTGCAGTCCTGTGTAACCAGTCTGGAGAGTCACAGTAAGTCAATTGGGGACCTGTCCAGAGATCAGTCAGGGATCTGGTCACTCATCAGTCTTGTTGGTAATTCCAAATCAGTCAAGAGATGGACCATAGTCAGTTCTGAAAGTCTATTCACTGAATGTCAAGGAGCCACTTCTGTGGTGTGGATGTAGGGGAAGTTAATTGAGAGATTGGCTGCAGCATAGTGGGATGCAGATGGGACAATAACTGCTTAGGGGGTAACTAAAGATACAAGGGAAGGAGATGATTGAGCATTTGAGTCATACTTGGCACGTAGAAAGTTGGATGTAGTTGTTGGAAGTCAGTCATCTCAGCTCTAGGACACCTCTGCAGGAATTCTTCAGGGTAATGACCTCAGCCCAACCATCTTCAGCTGCTTCATCAATGACCTTCCCTCCATCATAAAGTCAGGAGTAGGAATGTTCGCTGATTGCACAATGTTCAGCACCATTTGTGATTTCTCAGATACTGCGGCAGTCAGTGTTCAAATGCAACAAGATCTGGACAATATCCAGGCTTGGGCTGACAAGTAGCAAGTAACATTTGCACCACCCAAATTCCAGGCAATAACCATCTCCAAAAGAGACAATCTGCTTACTACCCCTTCATGTTCAATAGTGTTGGCATCACCAAATCCTGGACTATCAATATTCTGGGGTTTACCATTAACCAGAAACTGAACTGGACTTGCCTCATAAACACTGTGGCTACAAGAGCAGATCAGACACTAGGAATACGGTGATGCGTAACTCCCCTCCTGACTCCCCACTCCTGTCTGCCATCGACAAGGCACAAGTCAGGAGCGTGATGGAATACTCCCTACTTGCCTCAATGAGTTTGGCTCCAACAACACTCAAAAAGTTCAATGCCATCCAAGACAAAACAGTCTGTATGTTTGGCACCATGTCCATAAATATTCATTCATTTCACTGGTGATGCTACTAACATCATTATGTATTATCTAAAGATGCACTGCAGAAATTTTTTTTGGACAGCAACTTCCAAACACTTCCATCTAGAAGGACAAAGGCAACAGGTACATGGGAACAGCACCGCCTGCCAATTCCCCTCACCTCAACATACTGACTTGGAAATATGTCACCCCTCTTCCATTGTCGCTGAGTCATAATCCTGGAATTCCCTCTCAAAATAGCATTGTGAGTCTACCTACAGCACAGGGACTACAATGGTTCAAGAAGGCAGCCCACCACCACCTTCTCAAGAGTAATTAAGGACCGGCAATAAATACCCGCAAGTGAATAAAAAAGAATTACAGGGCATGGCTTACTGCAGGACAGGGAGTCATCGACAGTCGCCATCACCATGGCTTCAAAAGGGCAGGGACAGTGTATCATGATGGCTGGCAAAGCTAACTGCAGGTGAGGGCCATTGGATGTAATGTTGGGATATGAAGGTGTAAATGAAAGAGTTGGATAAGAACATGGGGATTTCAGAACAGATAGGGTTCGATAAGGAGTTCAAGGAATTGTCTCTTTTGGAGATTGGGGGGTGTGCGTTACCCAGTTTGAGACTCTGAGCCTGCAGCTTACTCTGTAAAGTGTGACTTGTCTTGCCTTCAATATACATCTGAATTGCAAGTGTGAAATGGAAATGAAAAATAGCTGCAACCAAACCAGGAGTGGATGAGGGAAGATGTCTTTTTTTTGGTCTGAGCATGCAGCTTCTAATTTTGAGTGGTGAGGTCCATCAAGGGGTAATTGCATTCATCAGGCACTCAGTACAGATCGAAAACATCTGTGATCATAGAATCCTGTGGGACAAACACATGCAGTAATCACACCAAAACATAATGGGATCACAAGCAATCTTGACCATCTCATTGTTTATTACAGATTGATCACAGTCATCTCTGTGAAACAGAAGTAATCACAGGTGACCGTAAAATTTTCACCTGCAGGCCACAAATTTACAAAGAAAATCTGAAGAACCAAACTGGTACCTAACAATCGGACATGGCAGGTGCCGTCTCAAATCTCAGGAACAGAATCACAAGGCCACAGAGCTGATTCCCTCCAACCCTGAGCTATAAATATTTGACAGCATGATCTTGTATGCAATGCTGCCTTTCTCGTGTGATGTGAGGGGTGAAGTTGGGATGGCAAGGAATCAGTAATCCTACCGCATTTCCAATCTCCTACTGTATTTGCACAGCATGGCTTGTGCTACAAACGTTGGAATAAGGTCCCCTACATCAAAGGCCCATGTAGAGGCATTCCATAACCCTCCATGTCAGAGTCCTTTAGTTCCCACTGTACTGAGGACAGTGACATAGTTCTTTGCATAAAGAGGTTACCCCTGAAAGTCACCTCAGGTTGTAGGGAAGTTCAGAGTCAATCATCCTCGATGCCATTTCCTCAGGATTGTGAGGAGCAGAGTTGCCACAGAGTAAGGATATCCGAGGACATGGTAAGGAGATCTGTGTAATCTGGTGGGGTGTGATCTGTGACCTGAAAGTGTGGAGGCTCCAGCCCACTGTTTGTCCAGGTGACAGCTGCACTAATTTTTAATGCAACTGGATGCTTTCAAAGATCCACCGAGGACCTATGTGGGATCTCTCAATTCTCAACCTCAGCCTATAAATGTTTCAAGGTTGCTATCAATTTGTTCCAGATCACACCACTTCATCTTGTTTCGTCATAGGACAACGTATGTCATCATTGGTACCACATCTTAGAAGTCAGTGCCAGATACCCTGAGAGCTGTTATAATGTTTTGGAGTAGATCTGTAACTCGGGTTGTGGGTGTTGAGGTTGGTTGGCTCGCCGAGCTGGTTTGTTGTTCCACAGACGTTTCGTTACCGTGCTTGGTAACATCCTCAGTGCAGCCTCTGATGAAGCGTCGGTGTGTTTTCCCACCTGGTTTTAAACTCTGGGGTCCGTTGCGATGGACACATTAAACACATTGAACTCGACCCCATATACATTCCACTACGGAGGAAACCCTGAACTCGACCCCATATACATTCCACTACGGAGGAAACCCGGAAGTGAGGCAATCCATCGCAACAGACCATAGAGTTTAAAAACCAGGTGGGAAAACACACCGACGCTTCATCAGAGGCTGCACTGAGGATGTTACTAAGCACAGTAACGAAACGTCTGCGGAACAACAAACCAGCTCGGCGAGCCAACCAACCTCAACAGCTGTTATAATGCCTGGATAATTGAGAACTCTCATTTTTCTACTTCATTTCAACAGATGGATACCTGAAAAGGATGGTCACTGAGAGATGAGGGCTACACTCTGAGACAATGGTTAATAACTCCATTAAGTAACCCCTGAATTAGGCTGAGCGTAGATACAAAGCATCCCATTCTTCGATCAGGGCTACTGTGGAGCATACAATAGGCCTGTTGAAGAGAATGTTCTGATGGTTGGATCATTCTGTGGATGGCCTCACTGTACAATCCAAACAGGCTGTGCTGGAGGTGATGGCCTAGTGGTATAATTGCTGGACTGTTAATCCAGAGACCCAGATAATGTTCTGGGGATCTGGATTCCAATCTCACAGTGGCAGACGGTGGATTTGAATTCAATAAAAATCCGGAAGTAAGAGTCTAACAATGACCATGAAACCTATGTTGATAGTCAAGAAAAACCCATCTGGTTCACTAACGTCCTCTAGGGAAGGAAACTGCCATCTTTACCTGGTCTCACCGACATGTGACCATAGACCCATAGCAATGTGGTTGACTCTGAGTGATTAGGGATGGACAACAGATACTGGCCTAGCCAGTGATGACCTCATCCTGTGATAAATTAAGAAAACATCCTTGCCTGCTTTGCTCTGCATGACTGGAGCAAGCAGAGAGGGGATGTGATGAACACTGAAGAGCTAGGGTGAGGGCAGCAGTCATCTGAGGTGAAAAATGAGGGCATTGAGCAGGAGGAACATCTTCAACATGATAATGTAAAGGCCACATCTTTTCATTTTTTTCTGAATTTTTATAGACAATTGTAAAAACCATTGTAAACTGCTTTAGTATTTTTGCTACTTTACATTCATATTCCATTCTCCCTTTCTTCATGAGTTTCTTGGTTCTTTTTTGCTGTATTATAAAATCCTCCAAATCCTTAGGTTTATGATTATTTCTGGCAATCTTACAGGATTTTTTCTTTAATGTTATACAACATAGACTTCCTCTGTTAGCCACACTTGAATGAAATTGTTGCATTTTTTTTGCCTTGAAGGCACAAAATGTGTAGTTTCCATGAACTATATAATAATTCTTTAAAGACTATCCATTCCATTGTGTCTTTTATTGTATTTTACCAATCCACCTCTGTCAGTATGCTCCTTATACCTTCATAATTTACATTGGTCAAATTTAACACCCTGGCTTCAGACTGAACTACTTCACTTTCAAATATGACATAAAATTCCAGCATTTTATGGTCACTCATTCCTAAAGGTCTTTTAACAACAAGATTATTAATTAGTCCTTTAATTTTACAGAATACTAGATTATAGTAGCCTGTTTTACAACATATTGCCTCAGAAAATCATCCCTAATGTGCTGGAAATTGATACTTCACAATACAGTTAGTGGTCGTTAGGTTTGCTCTGTCTATATGCAGATTTCAGTCACCTACGATTACCATTTATTGCCCATGCTGGATGTTTTTCAACTTTCCTGATTAATATCATGCCTCTCACTACCACTACAGTTTCTTGGCTTGTAAGCAACTCACGCCAATGTTTGCTGTACCTTGCTGTTTCTTAGCTTCATCTAAACAGATTCCACATTTTGTTCTTCTGACTTGATATTCTCCTGCTTTAACGTACTGATCTCATCCTTTATTATCAGTATGACGTCAACTCTGTTTCCTTTTTGCCTGTCTTTCCTAAATGTCAAACACCTTTGAGCATTCAGTTCCCAGTCCTGGCCACCATAGTAGCCATATTTCCGTAATGGCATTTGATCCTACACATTTGCTCCAATTTGTCCTAAACCAGAAAGCAACATATTATATAAGCTGCAGAAAAAAAGTCAATACCTCACACAGCGAAGTTGCGATGGCTGGATTCTTTTTGTAGATAACAAATGAAAAGAAACACTTTCACATATAACAGGCACAATACCATAAAATGAAAGGAATTAAAAAATCAAAGGGAAAGTGCACAGTGTGTGGTCATTTTCAGGCAAATCTGACAGTTAAACCCCACAGGTTACTTTCAGAAAGAAAACTCTCAGAAGTCCAATGAGCTGTCCATGTTAGGATTGATTACAAATTGCATTTAAACTAACATTTCCCTAGGTGAGTTCTTAGATGTTTCACAAGAAACTGTGGATAAAAAAGTACAAAATTTTAACATAAGCTAAGCACATGCCAAATTTCCTTTACATGGCTCAACTATTGCAGGTCAATATGAATACTATTGGGAAAAAAATATATAGGGCAGTTTTTTAGTGTATTTTCTGTGAGCAAGGATGAGAGAAATTTTAAACATGCAAAACTAAGATATCTCTGAAATGCTTTTACTCTGCACAGCTGTATAACTTACACCAATAGGTATTACCACACCATACCCTATGTTACTGTAGACAGAAATGAGAAAATCTTTTTTTATAATTGAATTTTTAGATGAGCAGCATTTTGAAACTACAACACAATTTTAACATAGTGTAAACAATTATGCAATAATTTTATCTGTGTGCAATATTTGCATTAGAATATGTACAGGTCAACAGCTCATCATTAGCTAGGTATTAAGGACATAAACGAAATCATTGAGCGTTGCAAGCACATACTTAAAATGCTAATCCAGTTGGAGTATTGCGAAAATAACACTACTTTCTCCTTAGTTACCACATCATATACCAGGAGACATTTGCTTGGTCATCAGCTCAAAGATCAACACATAGCTCTCTTGCCATATCCAGGAAATGTAGAGCAATAATGTGTCACTTATAGACTTCTTCAAAATTCTGAAATAGCAATAATTGCTTTCCTTCCATACAGTAACGATTACACTACTAAATTTTTTTTTAATTGGGTTAATGTTTGGCAAATGAATAAATTCCTGTTGCATTGTGATTCTAGTGAGTCAAGACAAAACAATAAATTCACTTCATTTATATTGTCTTAACATGCATGTGAAGAGCGGTAAACAAGAACGTGCAATTGCACAAGAACTAACATATCCCATTAAATAATTAATAGAAGTAGATTTTAAAAGGTTGAAATGAGCATTAAACAATTTAATTTTTATGACCATGCAATTTTCAAAAATTTCAAACGCAGAGCAACGGGTGGCAAAATGTGACTTGAATTTCCAATTAAAGCAACTTGTAAGTCCTGACAGTATATTGGACATGTTAAACATCGGAGCTGAACTATAAACACAAGAAATTGTCTTTCCATGACAATAATATCACAGTGATTCACTCCAATCTTAAGATGAACATACATTTGGAAGAAAACAAATCCCAATTTCAGTAAAGAGCTGAAGTGTTAGGAGCAGAATGCTCAGTGGCTGACCATGTTATAAAGTTTTAATTTTAAATCATGTCAGATCATAACTCACTAGTAAGTTCATTTGCAAATCTTACTCTCATTTGCAGTGATATCAATCATATACCATGGATGGCCATTCAAGATAAAGAAAAGGAGGGAACAAAGAATCTTAGAGCAAGAATTATACAATATTTAAGCTTACCACAGGATAAACTGCAAGTTCTGTATTTTGTTGGACAAATTCAGCACATGATTACTAATTAATTGTGAGCCAAGTGTAGACTATTTAAAATATAGTAGCTAGTTATATTTTAGGGAATGCATGAGAAATCTATTTATCAGATTATCAGAACTCCCTATACACAGCAATGTGATTACATTATATTAAATGTAGAAACACAAATGTGGGTTTTTCACAGTTTAATTACCAGACCTCATACCCCTTCCCAAATCTATTCACGACTTTCCCTTCCAGCAATCAAAACAGCACAAATTAAAATGTCCTTTAACACTCTGGAATAGTAACTTTGACTCTGATTGGTTGCTGACAATGCCTCCATGCATAACAAAATGGGAGCTTAACGTTTTTGATACAAATGACAAGACCAATGGATGAGGACAAAATATAAAAATACTCCCATGATAACATTCAAATTAAAAGTAAGATATTATATTCAATTTCCCACATGGCAATCTTGCTAAAAGAAATTCTTTAAGCCTGCAATAATTACATTAGATGCAGGAACAGGTATAAGCCATTTGGCTCTTTTGCCAAAGCCACTATTCAACATGATCATAGCTCATCTCAACCTCACCTTGCCACATTATCTCCAGGCCCCTCTGCCATAACCAAATTCGGGTGAGGTCAGACTAGAATTCACTTGTATTGGTCAGTGCAAAGGATCCATATTTGAGTTATCAGTTTTCATCGTTTGAATGGAGCTCTTTTAACCTGAAGACTGGAATTTGCAGTGTGCATTTTGTTTATTCATAAATCAATTATACAGTATTACTTAAAATTAAATGAAAATTTCAGTTCTTTCACCCTATCCTGTACGAGTTGATCAAGAAGTAATGGGACAAATTTGATCAATCACTGAGAGTAACTCAACATCACCATCCCATACTGAGACAATAATGTACTGTTAGAGGTGTCATTCTTTTGATTAGATATTACATTGGGGTCCAATGGTTCATGTTAATGTTAAGCAGTGAAGGGCCAAAAATCCATGCATTAAAGCTAGGATCCAGTTAAAAAACATCCTGATGGGGTTTTGATCATAAAGGGTGAGGATATGCAGGGTCTCTGATGTAAGAGATGGAAGAGGTGGAGAATCCTGTCCCTCAGAAGGGGTCAGTATGATAGGTTAGGCCTCCCAAGAGGCCATCTTGAGATCCAAAACCAGAACAGTCTGGACTCCCAAAGGCAACCAATACTGCACTTTGTAGTACTAAAAGATTGCTGATGGTTGATGTATTTTCTGTTTCTTGATAACCTTTGCACCCTTGGCAACAATTATTAAAATATGCATTGATGTTTACAGAATATTGTTGATGCAGCATGATGCATGTTTGCTTGATAAAAATCTTCCTGCAGCTCATTGCATGAAGTGCCTAGAAATGGTTCAATCTAATAAGGTATTATAGAAATAAAAGCAGTGATTATTCTGCTTTAAGTCTGTAATTAGGCCTAAATTATTAAGCCATTTCAGAAGAAATGTGCAATGTTGAAAGTATTAATTTGAGGGTCCAAGATATTGAGCTAGTTAGGAGAGAACTCAGCCACAGGTACTGGTTGAGAAGCCCTAGCTTTTCTGACATCCATTGCTCTTAAGGGATGAGTAAAGACAGCCTCACCCTTATTCCTGATAACTGACATATTTTAAGAAATGTGAAGGTAGCAGGATGTAAATATCCACAGTTTAAATAAAAGACAACAGAGATAATGGCAAGTTGGCAACAGACACAGGATTGTGGAGTTGTCCTTGCTTACTTTTAAATTTCCCAGATGTCATAACTAGCTGCCCACTCTGGATGTTGCAAGGAGGTCATGAAAAGTCCTCACAAAATTCTAGTGAAATTCATCCCCTACAGAATCAGAAGACAATCTGGTACATAATCACACAATGATCTTATTAAGAATATTGAATAATTTCCAATCCGCTACACAGAGCCATAAACTAAATTCTGTATCAGGGCAATTTCAGCATTGTCAAAGCTAAACCAAACAACCTCAATAAACATTTCTCTCTTGCAGCAAACCGTGACCAAGAATATCATGTTCTTTAAATATTTTGCGCATCAAAGTCTGTAAATATTGGTCAAACGCAGTTAGGAAAATTGTTCCATTACTTCACAGGTTAGTTGTTCAATGTGAATGCACTAAAGAGTGTCACAATGATGCCTCATTAACAGACTGGATCATGTCTTAATAGTAAAGGGAACACGTTCTGGCTTATACGTGCTTTACTCATGGCTACTTTTGTTCCCATAGTTTTTTCAAACAAAATTGCAGAATTTGTGTTTGCAAATTTTAGCACAGATTTCACTTCATGTACTCATTATCTGGTCAGATGTCTATTTTTAAAAAAAGCAATAATCCATTTTTACATCCTAATAAAAACAAATACATTATAGATTTTTATTGACAGCTACAACTTCTTTTGTAACTTTTCTACATAAATAAATCAACATCTAAGTATAAGAACAGTGCATTACTTGAAGATCAATCTACAATATATTATTTTGCAGCAGTTAAATTATGAACTTTTAGAATACAGCTTCTGTAAAATTAGTTATTATCTGCAGCAAACTTTGCAGTTTAAGGAAGGAAGAATAAAACATCTCCACAGAGACTAAGTCTAATTAGGGTTATACACTTACCTTTAAAGATACTTCAGATGGACTCAGAATGTTTGATACAAATATCTGGACCGGGGCCTCACCCCTCTTTGGTGAAGAATAGAACTGTGAAGTGCACAAATATGAACAGAAAGGCAGACTGAACTCCAGAGACGCTAGCAGGCCATGTAGATTGCATCCTTCGGAGAAATTAGATGAAATGTTACAAACTCACAAGGCCGCACCGGTCGCATCAATAGGGTAGATTGATAAATGTTCATAGTTATATATTTTTAACAATGGTATATTAAAAGAAAATAAACAAAATAATATTTGATGGTGATTGCAAGAATAAAATGAACTGAATGCAATGGTGGGTCTACACAAAGCTTTCGCCTTTGCTGAATGAAAGCAATCCCTAAGACTGAATTGGTAATGAGATCCTGGCTCCTGAGATTTTAGCTTTCTTAATCATGTTCATAATTAATTCAAGAACATTGATAATTTCATTACATTCTTTTTTGTCTTATCAATAAATGATGTGCCTGCACTTTTTGGTCTTGTGCATTCAGGGATGAGATGCATACAGTGAAACTGCATCCGGGCTAGAAAAGATGCACATGAAGTAAAGGCTGAAATGATAATTATAAACCTTTCTTTGACCAGATCACTGACAGAAAATAGTTGGAAACAGTTATGAATTGGAGGCAAATATCCGTGCAATAAAGTATGTATTCCAAATTGTGCTGCATTACAGTGCACCAACTGCACTGTGTACCATGTTAATTGTTGCCCTTGAATCATGCCATGCAACTCATTTAAACTAATATTAGGAAGTATTCAATACCAAAACTAAAGTAAGTATTCACAGGATTGCACCACTTGAAGTAGCAGCCTGCCCTGAAGCTACTCTGTAATGCCACATGCTCAATGTTTCTGTTCAACTAAGCATTAACAAGCTGTCAAGAACTGGCAGTCTTTTTTGCATGATGACACAGTTAAGGATGTGAGTACTGCACTATGATATTAAAACATGGTGTTATTTTAGTCAAAATGAATAAATGAGCAATTATGTTCAAAGATAATGAAACTTCTGTCATTGCATTTTCATTTGCATACAAATACTTTAAATTTTCTGACACATTAGAAGTCATAATTTTGAGGTGTGAAAGTTCAGTATGTAATGGTGATTACTTTCAAAAAGCCATAAATAGTATTCATTCTTTGTAGGTGAATATATTATTACGTACAGTTGAAGAGTGTATCTTCTACATTCTAATAATCAGCTATGCTAAAACTATGTTAAAAGCATCTTTTGCTTTTATTTAATTATTCAGTGCATTTTACAGGGTCAGAAAGAAATCAGGTTTAGTGGTTTTCATCAGTTTTATAACAAATTGAAAAGAGGATGGATGAAAATAGTGGTTAGGCAAAAAGAAGCTGAATTCCAGCCAGATAATCTTATTATTCAGTAAGTGATCTTCCCAACACACAGAAGAGTCAGTTAGAAATTGAAGTTGTAGCTTGTGACATTGATAAACGAGGCAGAAGATGGTGCATTTACTGAATAGCTCTATCAGTAAATCATTTACTCTATTTAGCGCTCACACAAATGTGACCTGCCCTAGACAAGCATTGTATCTGAAAGTCACCAACAACTGAAAACTGTGATTGACAGTAAGAACGTGTATACATCTAAATCATGGTTTTTAATCTGTCATAAACCACTTTGTCACAAATGAGTTTGCTATGCACACAATTAACATAATCACTTTTTAATTGGCGCTCTTATTGGTATTTCAACAATTGCATAACAAGATCATAGTCAATTTGTCAGATAAATGAATGTATGGCTATGGAACTGGGTATGTCTTTAGGAATTGTGTTATTGTACCTAAGCACCAATCAACACAACTTGCCATTTTATAAATAAAAAAGGTTGAGAATTAAATAATGCATTCTGTGATAAAATTATATATTTTATATTGCAACTGATGCTATATAGCAATCATTTTTATGTTTATTTTAATAGAAACCTAGTCATGGGTTCTGATGGGTTGAATGTTTTGTGGCTCAATATAGAGGAAACAGTAACATACAGTTTTAAGATCAATGAGATTATGTCCAGAAATCCAAGAGACAATGAACATGCAAACAGTGTTATATGAAAAAGTGGTAAAAACAAAAAGAAAATTAAAGGGCACTCAATAAGAAAGTAAAAAGATCATGTGGTTAAAAAAAAGCAAGCTTGGAGAGTTGTTACAAATAGATATGGTTATCCATAAACATTTTATTGCAGTTATTCACAGTATTTTTGCAGCACTCTTTTATGGTGTCATATGGTTAAGAGGTAGAATGCATGTTATCTTTTTTCTTGCCCAACAACTTTGAAGGCGAAAGGAAAGAAAGATTCAGATGTGGTGGAAAACTTGCTGTTAGCTCCTTTTGCAACATTTAGAATTGTACAGAAATTCTGATGAATACACTTCCCTGTGTGACAGCGACCTTTAATTGAAAGCACATATGGTTTGAAAATGATCCCCCTTTAGAAAGACTCTCAGGTCAGCCTCTGACTGTCAAATGAGGTTTGCAATGTGACCTCTCTGGAAAAGCCCACAGCTCAGGCTTAGAATATCACATGAAATTTGCAATGTGATCCTTTGCTGAAAAGATACATGCTACAGTCTCACAATATCAGAAAGAGGTTGCAGATGATAATTCTTCCCTGTAGGGTTTAATAGTTCAGTTAACCCTTTATGCACTTTGCTTGACACAATAATCTTTAAAGTCCCTGCTGGGAATTTTTAGAAGGGTGGCATTTATATGACTTAGCTTACTGAGGGTTTATCTGACCTCTGGAAATTACATAATTTTCTGACATATGCTTAAAAGAGCCAAAGAAATACCAAGCTGTTCTAATGCATTGGTTTAGTACACTACCAAAATAATTATAACAAAATATTGTGGATTCTGGAAACTGAAATATGAACAGGGTTTCAAATCCAACCTCACTCAGTTCTGGAAAGCAGTCATTTTGGACTCAAAATTGTTAACTCTGTTTTTCTCTCCATAGATGTTGCCAGACCTGCTGAGTTTGGAATACTGTCAAAATTGAAAAGACCATTGAAGTAACTGAGGTGAAGCAGGAACCAGTGATTTGGTAATGCCAGATTAAGCCTTCAATAGCCTTTAGGTGGAAAATTAAATCCTCTGTGCTGCTCCAGTCATGACTTTTGTGTATCCCTGATTTTAACCACCTTGAACATTGATGTCTTCAGTCACTGAAGACCAAAGTTTGGAATTTTCCCCCCAAAAATCTCCATCTCTCTACCTTTCTCTTTCATCCTTTAAGAAACTCCTTAAGCTTGCCTGTAATCATTGAACTCTTGAGATGTTCCAGAACAAGAGATGTCATTTAATCAGTTGTGTCCCTGTTGGTTCTTTAACTGATCCCACTCTCCCATCTTTTCTCCTGAGGCTTGCAAATCTTTTCTCTTCAGCTAATTATCCAATTTCCTTTTGAAAGCCGTGATTGAATCTGCTTCCACCAAGTTCTCAGAAAGTACATTCCAGATCTTAACAATCTGCTGTATTTTCCCCATGTCATCTTACTACCTTTGTCAATCACCTTAAATCTCACCTAATCTTGTCCCTTCTGCTAATACAGACAGTTTATCCCTGTCTACTTTACCCAGAGCTCTCATCATTCTGACCATCTCGATCAAAACTCATCTTAATTATTTCTCTCCCAAGGAGAACAGCCCCAGCTTCTCCGAACTATTCTCATAAATGAAGTTCCTAATCCCTGGAACCATTCTCATGAATCCTTTGTGCATTTTCTGTAATGCCTTCAGATCCTTCCAAATGTGAATGTTTAGAATTGTATTGATACCCCAGTTGAGGCTAAGCCAGAATTTTATACAGGTTTGTCATAACTTCTTTGCTTTTTACTCTATGATGCAAGGATGCTGCATGCTTTACAAACAGCTATCTCAATCTGTCCTGCCACCTTCAATGATTTTTGTAGATTTTCGTTTCTGAATCCCCTTAAGAATTGCATCCTGTTTTTTATATTGCTTCTCTTTATTCTTTGTACCAAAACGTACCACTTCACACTTATCCTCATGAACTTTAATTGGGTCCTTTGCAACTATTCCACCAGTCTGTTCTGTGCTCTAGCAGTTATCCTCCTCACAGTTCACAATCATTCCAAACTTTGTGTCAATTGCAAATTTTGAAATTATGCTCTGTATGCAATCATCATCATTATTTACCAAGAGAAGCAATGATTATAAAACCAACTTCTGAAGAAGCCCACTATATATCTTCCTTCAGTCTGAAGACTGACCATTCAGCATTGTTCTGTTTCCTTTCATTTGGTCAATTTTATATCCATGTTCTGTTTATTCCATGGGCTCTAATTTTGCTGACGAAGCTGCTGTGTGGCAATTATCAGTTACCCTTTTGGAGGACCGTGTAGATCACATCAACAATTTGCCTTCTTTGGTATTTCCATTCAGAGGACCAGTTTTGATTTCCCACGCCTGGCATAATAAGGTGATAGCAGCATCAAATAGAGGCCAATAGATTCACCACCCTGTTAAGGATGGTGCCATTTTAAAATGGGCAAACTAACAGGTATCTAAAGCACTTTTCTGAGTGTCAGTAGGACCTTTTTAATGTAGGACACGATGATCCTCTCACTAGGACTCTGCTATTTTAGGTATGAATTGGCAGGGCAGGCTCATAGGGTCAAATGACCTAATTCTGCTCCTATATTCTATGTTAGAGTCTGCACCGTTTTCAACAACTGCTGTGGTCAATGACAAAGGAGATAGCTTTTAAAGATAAGTCTTGAACTATTTTTGGGAAACCACCAGAGAAGGAATGGCAAAAGAAAAATAATTTGAGCCAATGTAGCCTTAGAGCGTCTCACCATCTGTGATTAGAAGCTGATCCCACAACTTTCCTTATTGGTGGCAGCTGCATCTGAATTTTCTGGTCTTCTATCCAACAAGCTGTGTCAGGATGCCAGTTTGTCACCCTGTAGCCTGCCTTATCAGCTTAAATGAGGCCAGAGTCTAGAGGGGGGCATTTAAAAAACATGAAGTATGTCACACAAGAAGTGCTTTCTGCCAGTCATCCATCTATAAGTTCAAACCATCAATCCGAACAGCCCATATATGGCTGTTACAGAATTTAGAAATTGGTATGTTGGTGTAGAAAAGACATGTTCTTGAGAAGTTTAACTAGTGTTAATGTTTTATTTACTTTAATTTGATACTTCCATTGGCTCCACAAAATAAGAAAGTAATGCATTTATAGTCATTAAAATTGTTTGCCTTGGCAGAGATCTCCTCCGTCCTTCAAAATAACCTCTCGAGAATGCTAAATTTTCCTAGCTCCCACCATCAGCAAATGTACCTTCAGCTGCCTGAACTCTTAGTTCTGGAATTCGCTCTCTAAACTTCTTCAACCGTCTCTCTAATTTTAAAATGGTCCTTAAAATCTACCTGTTTGAACAAATTTTTGGTCTTCCCTCTTAATATACCCGATGTGACTCAGTGTTAGATGTTAATTCATAGTACTGTTGAGAAGCACATAGAACAGCTCACTAATAAATGCCGTAGGTAAATTCTTAAGTTGTTGTTGCTAAGCACAAAATTAATTAGCATAAAAAATAAAAGTGAGAAAGGATATTTGTTTATCTGATAAAGAAATGCACTGTATTAACTATGAACATGTTACTAAATGATAAAGGGTCTAAAAAGCAGCCCTTGGTAATGCTAATCAGTAAACACTTTCTGAAAGCATGTTGCCTCACAAAGTTAATGAAGTTTTTTTTTCATTCATCTATGCAAAGAAGGAATCATTGGCTAGTCCAATATTAATTACTCATCCCTAATTGCCCTGGAGAAGGTGATGGTAAACTGCCTTCTTGAACTGCTGAAGTCTTTGTTATGGGTCCAGCAAACTTTGTTTTAATCAACACCTTATGAACAGGCACTCTTGATGAACTGGCAAAAAAAAAATACACCTCAAATACCCCAAAATTTACAATATTATTCTGTCCAATTATTATAGTTTCTAATTTATTTACCTAAATGTAAATATACTTGTTGTTCAATTGAACGACCACACGAAATATCAACTGTTGATTCAATTTCTTCTCAAATACCACAATCTACCGCAATGTCTGAGTAATCAGTTGAGGGTTCCAGCAAAGTTGCATTATTATTTACGTGACTTATGCTGTAAATTAAGGATAACAGTGAAGTGTATACCCCCCTGCATATTATTTTTGTTACTTAGTGTGTGTTTTCACATTGATTATGCAAACCTCTTGATTATTCGGAATATTTGATCAACTGACACACTTCTGGTCCCATAGGTGCCAGATAATAAAAAGGGAGTTCTAGGACTTTAACCAAATGACAGTGAAGGGATGACAATGTAGTTCCAAGTCAGGTTGTTGTGTGACTTGGAGGGGAATTTAAGGTGATTTGAGGTGGTAGGTTTGGAAGGTTCTGTCAAAGAAACCTTGGTGAGCTACTGTAGTGCATCTTGTAGATGGTAAACACTGCTGTTACTGTGCGTTGGTAGTGAAGGGAGTGAATGTTGAAGGTTACGGTTGGGGTACCAATCGAGATGTTGTTGAGCTTCTTGAGTGTTGTTGGAACTGCACTCATCCAGGAAAGTGGACAGTATTCCATCACGCACTTATCTTGTTCCTTGTGGATGAAAGAATAGCACTAAGAAGACAGGAGAATAGTTACCCAAAGCAGAAATGCTAACCCCTGACTGCTCTCGTGGCCACAGTATTTACTTGGACTAT
Organism: Rhincodon typus; assembly: GCF_021869965.1. Classification (NCBI taxonomy): domain Eukaryota; kingdom Metazoa; phylum Chordata; class Chondrichthyes; order Orectolobiformes; family Rhincodontidae; genus Rhincodon; species Rhincodon typus. Next base: position 80,735,206 of record NC_063337.1, read on the forward strand.
TCAATTCAATTTCTTGTCAATGGTAACTCTTAGGATGTTGATACTAGGGCGTTCAGAGGTATTAATGCCTTTGAATGTCAAGGTGTGATGTCTTGCTTTGCTGTTATTGGAGATGATCTATTATTGGCACTTGTAAGACATGAATGTCACATCATTAATCAACCTTGGATGCTGCTGCATATGGACATGGACTGCTTCACTGTCACTGTTACAACAGTGCTAACAAATGTGGAATCATCAGAGAACATCCCCACATCTGAACTTATATCATAAGGTCTTTGATGAAGCAGCTGAAGAGAGTCCGGACTAGGACAATATCCTCAGGGACACCTTCCTCAACAAGAAAGATTTTAATAGTTTATTTCTCAGTCGAGTGGATTTTTTTCCACATCAGAAATATTAGCAAAAATTGTAGATGTGAATAGAAAATAAACATTTGTGTTATTTTCTCTGAAAGTCCCTGCAGTTTTGAAATAACCTTCTGAAGGACAGTTAAAAATTAAGAGATTGGCATCTTGTGAAAGCTACATTAAAGACCAAACATAGAATCTTACCACCTGGAAAGATAACAGGAGAAATGTCAACTTCCAATAATATGGAATTATTAACCTTAAACATGAGTAAAATGGCAATGTAATTAGCACAGCAGTAACAAATGTGAAGAATGTGGAGCAGCCCTTTATCTCAAAGCTTGGTTATAATGGTGAGTGTCCTACAGTGCAGAAGAGGAAACACAGCCAAGGAGAGGATGGGGCACAGGAGATATGACATGCAAAGCACACCAATCTGGATTTTCAATACAGGATGTGGAACTTAATACCCAGATCAATTCCAGTTCTCAGACTTGCCCCTGAGCTGTGTCAATATTAAACTCAACTAGGAGGGCAGATTGATACCCAGTTAGAGACACCAAGCACCTCCAAGCACTGGGAGCTGCCGTCATAGTTCTAGCAACAAAGGTGGACAGCAGCCATACTGAGGAATGATGCTGGCTTGCCTATTTGAGCAGTCAGTTCTGTCAGAAAGCCAGGAGGCAGAAGGCAGCCATGGACTGCAGTGCTCTTGTCAACTCTACTTGGCCCTCTCAGGTTTCAATTCAAAACAACCACAGGGAAATTTGCAAGGCCCCTATGTAGACTCAGCAGCTGTGCATGAGCATTTAAAGGAGTATTTGTGCTTGCAAGGAAAACAAAATAAACACCAACTGAAAGTTCAATTAAGAAGCTGCACAATGACCTTAGAGGGCTGTAATCAGTGGTGCCTGTGTTTTTCATTCCCTCCTCAGCAATCATCTCCATTCTTGGGGAATTCAAAATCATTCTGGGGTATTCAGCTCCTGATACAACTGTGCTGGATCCCAATTTTCAAAACTCATCTGTACTGTGTCTCTACCCCATTGACGTTTGAAAATTCTGGCCACTAATTGATGCAGCAGGTGTCATATAATAGAATCAAGTATTGAACATTGTGAAGAAGTGGAACATAAATAGGTTCAGTTGAAAACCCAACAATGAAATGTGTTGAGATAACAAGGTGCAGAGCTGGATGAACACAGCAGGCCAAGCAGCATCAGAGGAGCAGGAAGGCTGACGTTTTGAGCCTAGACCCTTCTTCAGAAATGTGTTGCCTGGTCCATAAAGATTGCAATGATTACTTTGCTGCGCTGTCAGTGAGTGTCACAGTCATCTTTTTTGTAACATAATCCTATCCAAGATATCTTTGGAGTCAACTATTTTGTGCACCATCTCTTTACTAAACTCAGTGCTTTCACCCTTGAGTCGGAACACTGTGGACTGAGTCTCGCCAGAGGTTTGTGCAGTTTAGAGGAAGTGATGCCTATTATTGAAGTTGCTACTTATCAAACGAGATATTAATTGAAAATCCCCGCTGTAGGTAGGTCTTGCACAACACAATTCTCACCATATCTTCCAATTTTGCTAATATAACCATGTGCTCTTGGAACTCCTTTTCAGTTACGTATGTGAAAAGTGAATTTTGGAGCCCAAGAATACTTTGATTTTCTGTTTCCACTGATCAGTTCCAAGGACAGAAATTGATCCAATGCTGAAGGCTGTGCTTAGGCATTGTTATTTATTGCTGTCACTTAATCAGGCTTTATATCCTTGTTTTTGTACTTCTTATGCCAGAGATTAGGAACCCAGCTACGTCATAACCATTTTCTTGGTGTAAAATTGATGCCATAAGTGTCAATTGCCAGGATTGGTGATCTAGGATCTCCCATAAAACAACTAAAAAACTTCTAAATGGAGAAGAGGGTAATGGTGGCATAATGGCAACGCTATTGGACCTGTAATCCAGAGCTAATTCTCTGCTGGGATTGGTTCAGCTGGCAGAATTTAAACTCAGTGAATATATATAGCTGTGCATTAATGGTGACCATGGCAACAATCATTGAATGCTGTGTAAAAAAAAACTCACTAATGTCCTTTAGGGAAGGAAATCTCCTATCCTTACCTGGTCTGGTCTATATTTGACTCTGCAGCCATGTTAGTATGGTTAACTTCTAATGGCCTCGACCATAGCCTGACAAGTCAATCAGTTCAAGGTTACGTGGGGATGGGCAATAAATGCTGGTCTCATCAGTGATATCAGATCCCATGAGAGAATAAAAACAGGACATTGCTTCAAACCCTTTTTCATGTATAATAAGTATTAGTCAGTGTCGATGCATGAATTTTGGCAGCTCTAGAATTGGGCGTATTTCCCACTTGATGACATACTAATGATGCTATTGCAGCAGCTTCTGGAGCCACACTGTATTCATCCTACAGCTGGTGTCAATGTAGCTATCAGTACATGATCACTGCTCCTCGTGGGAACTGAAAGAAATCATTATCACTTTCGCTTTATGACGTTGTATAACAGCATTAGATTAACTATGCCAGTTAAACCTTCTACAAACCCTGACAGTGAGTGTTTGACTGTGAAGACCTCCACAAGCCAACAAAAGTCTTAGTATGCAGAACAGTTACAATCAACATGCTGCTGTAATGCAGAGATACCTGGACTGTGTATTCACAGCAGCACCAGTGAAATCCTATTGGCAGTACCTTTGCCACATCTTTTGGATTCAGTGGAGAAATGTCAAAAAATATTAGTGAGATAAGGTGTAGAGCTGGATGACACAGCAGGCCAAGCAGTATCATTGGAGCAGGAAACCTGACGTTTCGGGTCTGGACCCTTCTTCAGAAATGGGGGAGGGGAAGGGGATTCTGAAAAAAATAGAGAGAGGGAGGAGGCGAATGGAAGGTGGATAAAGGAGCAGATAGGTGGAGAGGAGATGGACAGGTCAAGGAGGCGGGGATGGAGCCAGTAAAGGTGAGTGTAGGTGGGGAGTTAGGATGGGGGTTGGTCATTCAAGGGAAGATGGACAGGTCAAGGAGGCAGGGATGAGGCTGTAGGTAGGAGGTGGGGGTACGGGTTGAGGTGGGTTGGAGCTGATAGGTGGGAGAAAAGATGGACAGGTCAGGGAGGCCGGGACAAGCTGGGCTGGTTTTGGGATGAGGTTGGGGCAGGGACATTTTGAAGTTTGTGAAGTCCACATTGATACCATTGGGCTGCAGGGTTCCCAAGTGAAATATGAGGTGCTGTTCCTGCAACCTTCGGGTGGCATCGTTGTGGCACTGGAGGAAGCCCAGGATGGACATGTCGTCCAAGGAGTGGGAGGGGGAGTTGAAGTGGTTCGCGACTGGGAGGTGCAGTCGTGAACCGTTTGTCGCGAACCGAGCGTAGGTGTTCCACAAAGCGGCCTCCAAGCCTTTGCTTGGTTTCCCCAATGTAGAGGAGGCCACATCGGGAACAGCGGATACAATATACCACATTAGCAGATGTGCAGGTGAACATCTGTTTGATGTGGAAGGTTTTCTTGGGGCCTGGGATGGGGGTGAGGGGGGAGGTGTAGGGGCAGGTGTAGTACTTCCTGCGGTTGCAGGGAAAAGTGCCAGGCGTGGTGGGACTGGTGGGGAGTGCGGAGTGGACAAGGGAGTCCTGGAGAGAGCGGTCCCTCCGGAAGGCAGATAGGGGTGGGGAGGGAAAAAGGTCCTTGGTAGTGGGGTCTGACCCAAATGGCCAGAAACCATCTGCCTTGACAATTCGTGTTCTCCCAACTCTCAAATGGTCAGCAGTCCAGGGGAAAACAAAGAAAATGAGACAAAGAATGTCATTAAAATGCAGTTGCATTGATGTAAGCTGAAGGGTCTTGCAATCATTCGCAATGTCAACAACCTGTTCATAAGCTGCATCATACTTTCAGTCACAACACCTTAATGATGTGGCAGAGCAAAAGCACAGAAGGAAAGGAAAAGAAACAAATCCCGCATTCAAGATCCCATTATCTCATGGGATGTCTTTCCCCTTGTACCCAAAATACTGCAGGCCAAAAATTGATCTGTTCATTCTCAAGAAGGATCAGGGCATGTATACACATTATCCTCAAATCATGTTCATGTATACACATTATCCTCAAATCAAGGAATATCCAGCAAGGACAATAACAAAAAGAAAGAAATAGTATCAAGTAATAAATCATATTGATGATTAATGTAAATACTTCATGTATTCCATTTCTCTTCCTTTATGGCTCATTGTATTGTAGTTTTTGTCTTGATATTCTACAAAGAGCTGCTCATAATACAGTTTATAACTATAAAAAGAGACATAACCAGCTTTGAATCCACTAAGACCATTCTATACAGTCAAACTGCCTCAAAGTGCACAAAAATCATGACATTGTGAACATTATTTTGGTGGATATAGCCACTGTTTGTGTTTTGTGAGGTGAAAAGGAAATTGTTAAACAAATCTTTTTGAAAGAATATCACACCATCAAAGAAGTATTAACTCATTTTTCACATAATGTTGCCCTAGAGCATGTTGCCGCACAATAAGATGCTTTCAGAGGTGCTCAAAGTGTGCTTTCTCTTGACACCAAATCATTCAGAATGGAAGCTGCAACAGTTTAAAAGAAAATTGCCATTCATCCTGGACTGAATTAGTCACAGCTAAAATCACCGTTGAACTAGTTCTATTGACTGGAAGAACTAAAATGTCACCTTGTGACACCTCAGAAAAGAACAAGCTAGCCAAACAGCAACCTAAGTGATTTTTCACTATCAGAAGTATCAGGGATAAAACATCTCATAGTTTGCTTAAAAACAGTTTTTTTCTTGCTTTGGGAGTTGCAATGTTTTTACCAATATTGGGGTATTTTATCTGCCCAAAGGAATTTGGAAATGTATTTGTTGAAGTTCCTGAATTATTTCATAAGGGTGGACAACATCAGCTCACAGTAGATGAGACAGGAGAATACATTCATCTTCATTGTGTTTCTGTTCATAGTTTTAACTGGGTAACGTGGGGGAAGGGCCAACTCAAAAACAAGGGATACCAGCAGGATAAGAAAGAATAGGAGACACAGTGGGATATAGGAAGGAATGATTAGGCAATGTGAAAACATTGAATTTCAACCTTGATAGCTTGGAAAAGAGAGATTAAATGAAATCGTATCAGTCCTACGGAGGCAGAGTTGGAGTTGGGGCAAAGAGCACATTTACAAAACAGCAGATAGCCATTTAGACCCATTAAGCATCAAATTGTAGCCAACTGATGACTGTCAGGATCATCATGATACTGGACAGGACCTCTCTGAGGACAGAGATCGATAGGATTCCCCTCTACTATGATGACCTTCCAGCTGCATCCTTTCTTTATATTTTAGTTTTTCAAAATGTTTCAGAATGCATCTCCATCTTGAGACATTCCTATAGGCTTCTAGCCACCACAACAGTACCCAGTTCTTCAGGTACAGGCTGCCAACCATCCAGAGCTTCTACCATCTGATTGAACCTGCTGGAATATTGTAACACTGAGCTACCAATGGCACCAGTATGTCAGGACCTGCATTTGCACCTAATGGCAGAAACATCTCAAAGCTGGTAAAATTCTTCCTTTAACTTTAACCGTGGAAGGAAGAGAGCACATAATTTAAAGAGAAGAAATGTTTGCCTTTCACAATCACAGGCTATATTCAAAGCCTATGTAGTAATTTTGATGGGTGTGTCATGTTGTGACACAGAAATTGCTGCAGGCAATTTGTGCACAGTAAGCTCCAACAAATGCCCTTGTGTTACTGACTTTTTTTTAACAAACAGTGGCAATGAAACAACAGTCTTTGGTATACTTCATCGCTGATGAAGGATGAATACAGTTAGCAGTTAACATACCATTAAATCATATAATAGGTAGCAATATTTAACAGCAATGTGAGATTAGTCCTAAAAGCCTCCAGTCTATCATTACAAATAAACTTGGAACATAAATGATACATTAAATGGATACAAGCAAACCGACATAATATATTTTAGTGTAAGCATGTGGAAATATTTAATTTTCCTCACCAAATTTTACTCACAAGTTGATATGATCCCTGGCATGCTACTGCTATACATCTTTCTTCTTTAATAGTCAGGCACATGGAATTGGACACCCACAATCTTAAGTATTCTACTTCATATTTCTCCATTCTGGAACATGAAAACCACTTGGTAGTTCATTCACTTGACTTTGAAAGTATCAATAGTTTGTCACATTGCTATTAAGTATTGATCATCAATGTATTTGTTTAATTTTAATCCTTCACAGCCTACCCAATCTGGCCATCCACAATTTTATGCAAATAATCTTTCACAATGGAGTACAGTTACTGGGGAGGTGATGGCCCAGAGGTGTTATTATTGGCCTGTTAATCCAGAGACCAGGTAATGTTCTGGGGACATGGGTTCAGATCCTGCCATGGCAGATGACGGAAAATGGAATTCAATGAAAATCTGGAATTAAAAGTCTAAGGATGATGATGAATCCACTTTTGATTTTTGGGAAAAACCATCATTTTAGGGAATAAAACTGTCATTTTACCTGGTCTGGCCTACATGTGACTCCAGACCCACAGCAATGTGGTTGACTCTTAACAGCCCTCTGGACAATTAGGGATGGGCAATAAATGCTGGCCAATCAGCAATGCCCTCATTCATTCGTGAATGAATTTTAAAAAAGCAAAATAGAAGAATGAACTACAATTTATAAAACATAATAGACTTGCTTTAACATGTATTTTAACATTTTTCCAACTTTTTAAAAGGGAACAGAAAATATTTTTACATTGAAGAAAAGCTATTGAGGGAATCCTGTTGTAAATAACTTCTTTGCATTCTACCATTAATTCAGGAAATGCTGCATTGATTATTCTGTGTATGTGGACAGCAGGTGGATTTGTTTTCCTCAACTAAGGCTATGCTGCTATTAACATCATCCAGCATATATTCAGTAATTGCTTTGATATAAATAGAGACATTAAAATGCCAGTTCCTTTAAAATATTTGAGATTGGAGTAAAATGCAAAAAAAGTAAAAGGCAAAACATTGTTTTATCGCTCCTGAAAGAAGCAAATTCAGAAGCATAGTTGAGCAACATACGAGAAAACTTTCTTATTCAATATGTGGATGTATCTACTAGAGAAGGAGCAATACTTGACCTTCTGTTGTGAAATAAGGCAGGACAAGTCATAGAACCATAGAGTTATACAGTAACATAGCATGGAAACAGTCCCTTCAGCCCAAACTGGCCCATGCTGACCATGGTGCCCACTCAACTTGTTCCAATTGCCCGCATTTGCTCCATATCTCTCTAAACCCTTACCATCCATGTACCTAAACAAATTTTTTTTTTAAATGTTGCTATTGTACCTGCCTCAGCCCATTCCATATATGCACCACTTTCTGTGTGAAGAAGTTGCCCCTCAGCTCCTTCTTAAATCTATCCCCTCTCACTTTAAACTTATGCCCTCTAGTTTTCAATTCCCCATCCCTGGGAAAAAGACTATATGCATTCATCCTATCTATGCCCCTCATGATTTTATATACCTCAATAAGATCACCCTTCATTCTCCTATGTTACAAAGAATAAAGTCCTAAACTGACCTACCTCTCACTGTAACTCAGGCCTACTAGTCCTGGCAACATCCTCGTAAATCTTCTTTGCACACTTTCCAGTTTAACTATGTCTTGCCTATAACAGGGTGACCAAAACTGTACACAATCTCCAAGTGTGGTCTCACCAACGACTTACACAACAGTAACATAACATCCCAACTCCCATACTCAGTGCATCTACCATTGAAAGCCACCATGCTAAATGCCTTTTTCGCCACACTGTCCACCTGTGATGCTGCTTTCAATGAACTATGAACTTGTACTCCTAGGTCCCTCTGTTCCACAATACTCCTCAGGACTTTATCATTTACTGTATAAGTCCTACCTTGGTTTGATTTTCCAAAGTGTAACATCTCGCACATATCCATATTGAATTGTATTTGCCAATCCTCAGTCCACTTCCCCATCTGATCAAGATCCCTCTGTAATTTTTGATAATCTTCTTCGCTATCAACAATACCTCTTAATTTTGTATCATCAGCAAACTCACTAATCATCCCTTGTACATTCATATCCAGATCATTTATGTAAATAACAAATATCAAAGGTCCCATCACCCTTTGCTTCCTACTACCAATGTGCACAATGACCTTTGGGTGTTCCTGCTCCCTCTTTAGAATGTTCTGCAACTGCTCAGAGACCTCCATGACCTTGGCACCCAGAAGGCAACACACCATCCTAGTGTCTCTTCTGCGACCACAGAATCTCCTGTCTGTCCCCCTCACAATTGAGTCTGCTATCAGTATCCCTCTGTTTTACTGCACCCTTTCCCTTTGAGCCTCAAAGCCAGTCACAGTGCTACTGACCTGACTGCTCCTGCTGGCCCCAGAAAGGTCATCCCCTGCACACCTTGACACCAGGTTCTGTCTGATCTGCTGTACAGATGTGTCTCCCAGAATTCCCCTGTGATGACTCTCAGCCACCCTCTGATTCATTGCCCTTCTTCACCCTCTCATGGCGGGTGTCCTGCAGAGGTCTCCTGTACAGTCGCGATGACGGTTGCGATGTCTCCCAGAATTCTATTTTGCCAACTCCCAGCCACCCCCTGGTTCACGATCAGATGATTCGTGACTGAGGTGTCAGTGGGGGAGACACTTTGGGGCAAGTGATTATAGTTCTAATAGTTTTTAAATAGTTACAGAAAAGGATAGCTCAGATCAAAAATTTAAGGTTCTAATTTGGAGTAAGGCCAAATTTGACAGTATTTGGCAGGAATTTTCAAAAGTTGATTGGGAGAGGCTATTTGTGGGTGAAGGGATGCTTGGGAATTGGGAGGCCTTTAAAAATAAGATAGTGAGAATTCAGAGACAATATATTCCTGTTAGGGTGAAGGGCAAGGCTGGTAGGTATAGGGAATGCTGGATGCCGAGAGAAATTGAGGGTCTGGTCAAGAAAAAGAAGGAAGCATATTTGATGGAATAGACAACAGGGATCAAGTGAATTCCTAGAGGAGTATGAGGGCAGTGCACGTAAGACAACACGAGATGAGGATGCAAGGATAGCTAATTGCTACCTGGATACAAAGCCCACATGATTCACTTTACCATAATGATGGGCTTTAAGATGGGACCTTTACAATGAAAATATTATGATATTGTGTTACTGGCCTTCCTAAAATATCACTGAATATCAGTGATTGGTCAGTTTGCCATTTTGGAAGAGAGAGGGCATCAACAGGCCAAATGTCTCTGTGGTTCACCCAAATAGAATGTGAGCAGAAGCTTATGCTTAGACTGTAAAGACCCAGCTTTTGAAGAATTAAAATGAGGCAGAAGAATTCACATAGATTGCACTGGCAAGGGGATCTCCAGTAATATACAGCTAGGACTGAATAATGGGACTAGCTGGGCAGCTCTTTTGGGAACCAGTACAGACATTATGGGTCAAATGGCCTCCTTCTGTACTGTAAAATTCTAAGATTCCATAAACTCTCATCATGAGAACAGCACCAGGATTAGACCAGTTTGGACAGAAAGGTAAGCCAGAAGAATCTCTGTACAAGTTTTTAAAAATATTTTCAAGAGATGTGAGCATCACTGGCTAAAATAGCACTTATTATCCATCCCTAATTGCCCTAAATCCTATCAAATATCAGAAACATGGACCTAGAATGGCGAGACAAAATTTGACTAACTTCCTTGACTTCTTTTTGAAAGTAGTATTCTGAGCAGAATGTGGATATACCTACCGCAAAATGTACCTGCACTTCCAAAATAACAAAGTCCCTCATGAGACACCATGGTCAAGCTCAGTGGGGTTTCAAGGTAGAAGCAAAAACTATGAGAGTGGGATTGTGCACTAGGAAATTGACAATAAAGTGGAGAAGAGACTGGAACATATCTAAGGGAGTCGAAGAAATGGATGTCAATAAAGTGAAAGGATAGAGGAAATGTAAGAGAAAGAGCAAAAGTTGGGTAGGATAATTTGGGGGAAATGTAGAATTGCAGTAAGCAAGACTGTCCAGTGCTGAGGAATGGGGTTGGGAAGATAAGAGCAAGAAAATTAATAATAGCCAAAAGACAGTGGAGGGTGAAAGCTATAACTGGGAGTGATAGAGGAAAACTGTCACCTTGAACTAGCTTGGAGAGTAAAAAGAGCGCCAAAGTGATTTGAAGGGAAGCAGGAAAAGAGTGAGAATATGAACTAGGAGAATAGGAGATAAGCCCACATGAAGGGGAGATTTGGAAAAAAAAATGTTCTGCATATTCGGTCCACCTTTGACTCTATTTCTTTTTAAATTCAAATCTATGTGATAAAAATCAGAGTAGAGGTTTGACATAAACATTTTGAGTTGAGTTCCCAGATCCCACAGAAATGCATTGTCAATTTTGTCCTTTCAGCACATGTTTTTTACCGTTTAGTCTTACTTACATTTTTTTTTCTTTGTTGACACAATTGAGAGAATGTTCCGTTTTTTCCTGAGCTTCTGCTGCTGTTGTCTGTGGATTGGGAATACTTGCATTGTTCATTGGTATTATAATCACTTGCTTCACTTATTTACAGTATTTCATGAACAATTGCCATTACATGATCAGCTGCTGCATCCTTATTATACAGAGTTTGGTTTCTCAGAAACCTGAAACATACAGCTCATTACGATGCAGCAGTGTTAATATATTGTTGTGAGTGAGCTGTCTGATGGCAGCTTCTAGGCTTATTCTCTGCTGATGCTTCTTCCTGAGCCATTTTCTTGGCAGTATCTTTTGTCAGTGATATTTTGCCTTCACCTTCCAGTCGAAAAGACAATGCAAGGAGTCAGTTGCCAGGTCTACCACAACCAGAATAAGTATAGAACTCCACTTTGTGGGTATTAATTGAATCACATGGTAGCTGTTAAGTCAACTGAGATAACTATTATCTCTTGTTGCTTGTTAATACATTAGGAGTGTAAAATTAAGTCTGCTAATTGTATGTTTGGCAGGTTTGAGGAAATCCAGTGCTTATGAAAGCATACATAAGGCCGATAGAGATCCTGTTTACATCATGATACAATACGAAATTTCAACTGCAGCCATTCATGATTTTAAACTGTCATTTTAAATGGGAAATTATTGATCATTTTGGCTCAAAGGAAGTATTTTCATTGTTAAAACTTGGAGTGGATCATTTTATAAGCAAATCACTAAACTATGGCAATAGAGTCAAAGCAACTGTATTGTTAGTTTACTATTTTTTAATCTTTATGGAATAGTTGATGCTTGCAAAGAATAAAGATTGCATTTAGTAATTCTATCTAAATGTAGAATAATGAAGTCAGTCAGGATCCCCAGAGAAATCTTTATTACATTTTGACCACTCCTGAATTAAAAACCACTTTTGTTAGTGCAGAATAATTGATTTTGATTGAATGTGAATCCGTCAGTGAGATATCATATGTAATATTACACTACAGCCTACGAACTAACCTGTATCCAACTGTTACATCATCACAATATGGTTCAGTCAATAGTGTAATTAAACATTTACCTTCAAAATGGTCGCTTGAATTTTGTAATTAATTCATTGGTTTAAATCATTATTCCCTGCTTCTGGCTTCCTTTGCATGCCATGATCACAGCATCTTATCACTGCTGAATGATGGATGGTACAATGGGAGTTACTGTATGAGTCAGCCCTCATGGTGTCAAATCAACAAACTAATAAACATGTTTACTGATTTTTAATTGAAAGGTCGGAGTGGCCATATTTCAGGAAGAGTACTGCTTAATTCAATAATGCATGAGAGAAAATTGATTGTAATTTAACTCTTACAGCTCTAAGTGCAGCATACGTATGGTACAAATATTCTACTTTTATCCCACAGTGTTAGAGTTAATTATAAAAGTGACATACTTTTTCCACTTTATTTGCTTTTAATTCCACTAAACAGGCAAGTTTTATGTCTGAAAAATATTATTGATATCAATCAATGCTTAATACTCCTGAATGGCATTTTCCCACCTGATATTTAATTGGAAAATTATTTTAAACTTTCAAAACTACAGTTTCTTGCCTGGTTCCTGACTAAATGCATGTTGTTGGGTTGTTCAATAATGGCGGGGGGGGGGGGGGCAGGGGGGGGGGGGGGGGGGGGGGGGGGGG
>NC_063337.1:80747892-80764323 GCF_021869965.1 Rhincodon typus
GGGGGGGGGGTGGTTGGGGTCATTACACTTGACAGCGGCATGACTGATCTATTCAAAGTCACCAGAAGATAACAAGAGTGGGAGTCCCAGTGAAATGTTCTTTTCCCTAAGCTAGGAACACTGAACACATTTGAACTCACATTGTTAGCTGATTAGGATTATTCAGCTCAAGTCAGACTTGATGTGATTTTAATTCCCTATCTATGCCTTTAAAGTGGTCTCACATCTACCTTAAATGATGATATAGCTGAGATTATGTCATGGAGATCTGATTATAAGATTTCAGGATAGTTTAATAACTTATGAATAGACCTACAAAACCTTAGTTGAGAAATTTTTATTTCCATTGCTCAAGTCCAAGAAAATTTATGGATCCCTTGCACAAGTGAAGGATCCATCTGTTTCATAAATGGTTCCAAGTTTTTTGATTTGACCCTCCTACCTTAAGTCTAGCTTGAATAGCCTGGTTGTTCCATTTTCTCTTTATAACTAAGTTCTATGCCACTGGAGTTCGGTCTTGTGGCATTTCCCTCTGCTCCACAATCAGAGCTTAAATTCAATGTTACAAGAGAATAAGATATTTAAGATGAGCTATGTCCAGATCAATCCACATTTAAGCATTCTTCCTCCCAATTTGTAATTTATTGCTTTATCTTTATATTACAGCAGTCTATTACTCCTACTACTCATTAGGAAATCAATAGGTTACAATATTACCACAGAGGTAGATCTTAGAACTATGATCCCTATTTAGCTTTATTAATTTCTAATATAAAATAAATATATTTAATCTGACATAAATTCCCTACACCGTTTTGTTTGTTTGACTGCAACTGCAACTGCAACTGCAACTAAACTTTGTATTGAAACCAAATTCTGGAATGATTAAATTGAAATACTTAACAGAATGTGTTAGCTGTAGTTAAATGAGCAGCACTCACAAATGCACAAGGTACGCGCACAAAAATCAAGCATCATGACCACACCCAGTTTACTCTCAGACTGTTCAGTAAACATCAAATTTGTGTAAATTCGTGTGTAGCCCCTCATAGGTTTTGAGAATTTCAACTTAAAAATAACTAGGAACATATCTGTATGCTTTAAACAAGATAAAGGGTTATAAAATAAAGAACTGTGGATGCTGCAAATCTGAAACAGAAACAGAAATTGCTGGAGAAACTCAGCATGTCTGGCAGCATCTGTGGAGAGGAAGTAGAGACAATGTTTCAGGTTCAGTTCGGGATAGTTTATTACACACCTCTTGGTGGAACTTAAGTACAAAATGACTAAGTTATTACCTAAAAGACAAAAATCAAACAAAAAGCTAAAAATTATGTTTGAAGATGGAAATGGGATAACTATTATTATGGTAGGCCTGGCTTCCTTGTAGTTTCTCTTTTTGAAGTGAAAGGGCTGAAAACTTGAAATCAGGTTCAGCAGAGCATGGGTTGTTGCCCTTGAATAGTTGGATACTTGCCTCCACAAGTGGATTCAGCAGGATTTAGAGAAGGGAGAGAAGTTTTCAGCTTCCTGACCAATTCTGCATTTACGGCACTGCAGAACATTCGCAGTTCACTTCAGTCAGACAACATGGTTCAAGCACACCCAGCGCCTCTGCTTGCTGTTATGCAATTGCAAATCAATCAGCATAGGCTAGCCTAGAAATAGGCACAACAATGGCCAGGGTTAGGAGTGTCAGGATTTTGGCATTTGGAGGCTAGTCAGATGCCAAGCATTGGCATACAATTGAATATCTGCGTAACTCTCAAATGCCATTGTGAGGACATCATGGCTTTCTGTCAGCCATCCATGTCAGCTCCTCCAGGAATCCATACGTTCTCATGGATTGCATGGGGATCCACTGCCACTAACTTTAAAATTCACCACCGTATTGAAATTCTATCTCAGCGGACCTTTTCAAGGCTCTAGGAGGAACATGTGTAGCATCTTGCAAACAACTACTCACAATGCATGAGGGGAGGTCACCAGTGCCTTGTTAAAAAGAGTCAGTGATTTTTTACAACACATCACAGACCCAGAAAGCCAGGCAGAAAGAATTGAGAAGTTTGTTGGCATCTCTGGATTTCTGAAGGCACAAAGGGCATTTGATTGTGAACATGTTGACCGAAGAGATCCCTGGGATCATCTAGTAGCCTACAAAAACAGGAAAGCTTTTTACTCTATAAATGTTCAGTCCATTTGTGACCACTAGAAATGAGTCTTACAGATCTGTGCTTATTTTCCTGGGGACTCTTATGATGCTTATATCCTCGCTCATTCCCAGTGGCAACAACTATTAGTTCCTCTCTCTGCAACTCCAAGGTTGGCTCCTGGGTCACAGGGAATATCTACATGGCTCATGGCATCCATGCAGAACCCACAAATCCCAGTCAAGTAGAGATACATGGCAGATTGATGCTGCTGCTGGATGGAAGGGATTTCACTGGTTGCTGTTTCAAAATGATGCTTGACCCTTCAACTCTGTGAGTTAATATCAAGGCCAGTAATTCTTTGCCAGTCTTTGCTGCTTGACTGGCTGGGGCCATTCGCTCACAGTGTTTAATGGGTTGATCGCTGCGTGTTTGCATGTGGCCAGCCACTCCAACTCTAAATGGAAATGCTGTGACCTTCTGGGTCCTAACATTGGGACCCTTGTCGCAGTAAGAAGACTTCACCCTGTATCTCTAACCTTTTCCAGTTTTGATGAAAGATTTTAAAAAATCATTCTCTTTCTTTGTAGATGCCGCCTGACATGCTGAGTATTTCTAGCTTTTTGCATTTTTACTTTGTTGAGATGTTTTTCTGAGAAATGGCAAATTTCTTTTCCAATTTGTTCCTCGAATGACCAGGCTTTGTTGCTCATTCCTACTTGTCCTTGGGCAAGCAGTGGTGAGCTGTCTTCTTGAAGCACTGCAGTCTGTATGTGTAGGTACACACACAGTGCTGTCAAGGTGGAGTTCCAGGATTTTGATCCAGCAGCACCGCAGGACCGACGGTATTGTTTTATGTCAGGATGGTATGGTAGTGAACCTTCAAATGGTAGTCTTCCCATATATCAGTTGCACTTGTTCTTCTAGAAGGTGGACATTGTGGATTCAGAAGGTGCTGTCAAAAGAGTATTATCATAACCGAAGGTGAAGAATTGAATTGCTAATAACCTCATGTGCCCTGATCAAAATTGATACAAAGTGCTTTAAGATATCATTTTACTCAATACATTGATTAAGAGCTAGGAGAAATGCAAAAAAAAACTCAGAAATTGCTGGTAAAGCTCAGCAGGTCTGGCAGCATCTGCGGAGAAAAATCAGAGTTGACATTTCGGGTCTACTGACTCTTCCAGCATCCACAGTTCTTTCTGTTTTTAAGATGAAATGCAAGTAGCTGTACAGATTGAACGCATAAACTTTTTAATTAAAAATATTAAAGACCTAACATGCTATTATTTTGTGTTTAATTCTATAAACTCCTTTTAGTTAAATGGTGACAAATTGATAGTACCAATACTTTTGATTATGGAAGTCCTCAGCCAGAATTACAAGTCTGTTTGCTATTTATAGCAAAATTATAAAGTGTGTTCTTTATAAATAACTTCACTTACGATTTTGCTTCAACTGCGTAACTGAGAAGGTCCTCCCGTTTGTTAAAACAAAAGCCTTTTTCCTCTATAAATGCAAAAGGCATGTTACTAATTGGGCAATCTTACACATAAGGGATAATCAAAGGATAATTTACATTTAATCGCTAGGATTATAAACATATAAACTCAAGCTCTGAATGTATTGTTACCCTCATTAATTTAGAATCATAGATATAACAACTGTAATTCACCCCGCTATCCATTACTTTGTGACTGAAGTGTTTGCTTTGAATTTTACATCATTTGTGATTTCAGAATATGAACTCTTTGATCAAGACGACAAAACCAGAATTTAGGGTAACACATGATATAGAACAGATGCTGAACAATGCTGCCAAAAGTGTTGTGACCTGTGCTTGACCCTGACTGATGATAATCGAGTATAAATGGTATTAATGGCCTAATAATATTGTTAGGATGGAGCAGGAGGATGTGGCAATTTTAATGGAAATCTAAATGCACTCAAACCAAGGCCATTTAGACAGAAAAGAGCAAAAAAATTCAAAAAAGTTTAGTCTCAGCCTTGTACAACTATGATAACGAAGCAGAGAAGCAGATACAATTAGTGAATGCTTGGGGTCTAAATTAAATATTTGGTGAGAAGAATAAGCTAACTTTGCATAGTTGTCTGTATTCAACTTCATATGGTTTCCATATTGCTGTTACGTGTTACTAGATTTTTTTTTCAGAATTTTGGAAATTTCTGGAAGCAGCATATGCTTCACTAAAACAAATTAATATTTTCCTGATTCATGACAGCAAATTGCTTACCACTAGCACAATGGATCCTGTGACGAATGCTTTACTGACTAAAAGGCAATGCTGGTTACTTTAGCCACTTTAATTCTAGACAACATAGCAGGGTCCACATTTAGGAATTATAAGCCCTTTTTTGTATAATAGATCGTTCAGTGCCGTGATTGCAAATCTAATGAAAATAAATGAGCTGACTGCCTATAAGGAGAGTTCACATTCACTGCAGGATAACAGCCTGGAGTGCAGGACAGTGAAGGACAAGGGATCAATATATGGTTATTTGACATATTAGCTTCATAACACAGAAAACGAGTAATGTATAATGTGTCTAAGTGATAAAAACCCTGTAATTAGATGTAAAACAGATTACAAACCACCCTAGGTTTTGTTAGTACTGATTGTGGAGGTTGTTGGCTTTACATTTGAGTAACCAAGTAGAAAATGGTAAAAACAATGAAGGCATTTGTGCTTGCTTTCTCCCTCAATTAGGAGACTTACAGTGAAGGCCAAATCAAGTCGCCTGTAAATGCATTTAGGGTGAACCCAAGCCATAATCTTTGCTAATCAAAACCCAAGCTAAAATTCAAAATCTAAAATATAACTTTTCCTCTAAATATAAACAAACAATTAATATTAGCATGAATGTCATTTTGCAATGACGCTGCACCCAATTTATGTTGAAAAATAATATTGTTGCATGAGTGTTGGCAGAAAGAAATGCACATACAGAATCATTGAGATTTACAGTTTACTGGATGGTGAAATAGGTGTCAAATAATGGAGGGTTTCTTAACATTTTGTAAAACACAGGGATAAAATTTGAATACATTGCGGTATCATCAAAATCCGAATTTGTGTTGTTGGACCTCTCAAGACATTACTAGTTTTCTGTTATTTTGTATAACTTATGCAATTCAATCCCAGTTACACATCAGAATTGAAAACAGGTGAACTTACTCTTAATGAAGAATAAACATACTGGAATTCCATCAGTCAGTGACTAAAATAGAAAGACAGGTTAACATTTCAGATTCAACACTTGGTTAAAATTTACACTAACTTCTAAGAAAGTGCTGCTGTACCTGAAGCATTAATTTGCCTTTGAGATGCAAACAGATTTGCTGTGTTTTTTCTTCTGCTTCAACTTCAGATTTCCAACACCTTTGGATTTTCTTTTTTACTTCTCACTTACTGTTTATTTGCAAAGCGGAATCTTTCACAGTGACTGTGAGCTGTGCATAGCCAATAACCAAGAACAAAAATTTTCTCCATATAATTTAATCCCCTTGCATTTAGGCAGCACTTTTGAAAGTAACAGAACATGTTAAGGTACATTAAAACCACAAGCTTTAGAATTTTTTTAAGTGCTTGCCTTGTAAAATGCTGCTATAAGGTTTATTTGGTTGCAAGTCTGTACATTATGCCACATGACCCAAAGGTGGGTCCAACCACACAGAAGATAAAAAAAATTGAGCTTTAATTTAATTGTGTGACAGTAAATGCAGTCCCTTTTTCCTTTTCATTGATGTTATCAGGAAACACCTCCAGTGTCAAGTAGACCCAGGGTCAGACAAGCCATTAGTAAGACAGAGAGTGAAGCTTACTAGATTCTTTCCAGTGATGTCTGACATGATTTCAAAAGAGCACCCCCTACTGTACCAATGTAAATTCAACCATTTTCTATTACAGCCATTGTCTTAGACATTTTTAAATAACCTGGTCAGATATGTCTTGACCCACCTCTTAAGTATGTGGGAGTTGAAGCCAGGCTTTCAGGCTCAGAGGCAGGAGCACTACCATTGTGCGACAAGAGCACCTTGCAGACATGTACAGGAACTTGCTGGTTTAGTGTAAAAATAAGGAGAAGACATGCATCAACCAGAAACTGTCTTCAGAGTGCAGCACACAGTCCTGTACCACATATTAGGACCCTTACAGTGCCTTACCTCAACCCAGGATCTGTGGTTCTCAGCATCATTGCATAACAATCATAATAATATTGAATAGAAGGTCACATCATTCTGTAGGATTTCAGCAATTTTGCTTCTGCAGCACGGTATTACATCTAGTTTACATTAAAAAACAACATATGTATTTGTAATTTTGAATACTTGATTCCCATCTAGAGTGGTTTATTATTTTCCAATTCATAGACCTTTCAGAAATTACATTACATGGCACGTAGAGAAGAAAAGTTCACTTCAGGAGAAGTGATGACTAACATCACTGCATTTTGCATTAGATAGTGCACCA
Organism: Rhincodon typus; assembly: GCF_021869965.1. Classification (NCBI taxonomy): domain Eukaryota; kingdom Metazoa; phylum Chordata; class Chondrichthyes; order Orectolobiformes; family Rhincodontidae; genus Rhincodon; species Rhincodon typus. The sequence goes on from NC_063337.1 coordinate 80,754,539, forward strand.
GATGTCACATTTTTTACTCTCAGGAAGGTAGCTGCTGTGTTCTTACCGCCTCTAAATTTAACCTCTAATTCAAAAAGCATATTGCTTCAATATTACCACAGAGCTACTTAATCAGAGGGAGAGCCCAGCTGTGAGAGAGAGGGGGCAGCAGACTCCAATATTAACATAATAATCTACCTCGGGTCCCACGAGCCCTCTCCAGTGTACAAGGTTCTCTCTGCTGCCTTTTGCCGGGCCTCAGCTGGAGCACTGTCTCTTGACACATTTGCCGATGCCAGCCTGCGGGCCAAAATGCTAAAAGACACGGAGAGGATGGAAGAGAATAAGAAACTACCTTTATGAATGGCTTTAACCCTTAACTAAGGCAGCAACATTTACTCATATAGAATATTATGTCATTGTGTTTTTCTTACTTCCTACCCTGTAGGGTCATTGCATTGCTGGATCAAATCACTGTTTGCTTTATTCAATAGACTATGTACTGGGAAAGGTAAGTTTCTATTGCAAAATCTTCAATTAATTCTTCTCCAGTTATCTGCATACTATTTCTCTGTAAGTGTTTCATCACAAAGACAGTGCTTGATGCAACATTGACTTTTGTCGTAACAAGTTTAAACAATTCTTTAAACTCATCTAGCTTCAGCGTGCAAGTGAAGTTCTGCTTCTTGAAGTGGGTTTTCAGATGAGAATGAAAATTGCTTATAATACATGTCATATATTTTACCGAGAACAACTATACCAGGATTGACTGCATGTCTATGCCTGTGGATGGGATTGTGAGATGCTAAAACATAGTCCCAATGGCCTGGTGGATGCATGCTTACAGATGCACTATAACAGATAACAGTCAGGCCTGGGGCAAGCTCAAAATTGTCTTTTCAGCCATACTGGCACTGTTGGCCCCTACTTGCACTAATTTTGCTTCACTCTACTAACATTAGTTAGTAATGTTGATACTGCAGCTCTACTGAACAAAACATGAGCACACAGTGGGAAAATGTTCATCCAATAATCACAGGCAATCTTCTTATTGTCTGGAGCTTATTTGAATAGATTTTATCTTTATTCAGCAGGTCTTTTTATAAAGGAACGAAAACATGCCTTATTTAAGCCAAAATATAATATGCCTTAATCATAACAGTAAATTGAATAAATCATTTTCATTCTTTTCATTTTCATTAAAATAAATTCAAGGAGGCTACAATTCCTCATGGTAACAATTGGTCTTATGCTATGATTCCATGATGAAACCTGCAGAAACCCATAGAAAATGATTGGATTTCTTACCTTTGCCTTGCAACTGGTGGAAGAAGCATCATCTGCCCCTCACAAAGCAAGTGTGCCAGGAATTCACAATTCTTTGGCTCTGAAAAGGACTCAGCATATCAGTAGACATTGGTTTGCCAAGTGAGGTGAAAAATTTCATGTTCTACTTGGACTAATGTGGCTTCAACTGGAGTGCTCCAGGTTATGGATGTGACCTTCAGCCTGAAGAAAAGCTATCATGCTTTTACTTGGATTATTTATAATCAATTCCCTGAGAAAGGGGACAGAGGGGAATGTGTCTAGACTTCATCGATGATGGACAATTCGGCAATGAAGTGTGGATGGCAAAGTTTCCCAAGTCAATGCCAGGCAAGCTCTGAAGTGGTGGCCGACATGGCACATCTGTGTACCAGGTCTCTGGAAATGAAGTACCATCTTACTAACCTCACAATCTCCAATAAGGAGACAACTCAGGGCCATAATTCTTTGCAAACACAGTTATGGAAGTGAGTTTCAAAATGGCATTAATGTGCTAAACTGCAATAAGAAAAAAAGCAAAAGCTTACCTTGATATGGCACTTTTCATGATATCAGGACATCCCAAACTACTTAGCAGCAAATGAAATATTTAAGTGCAATTGCTGTTGGAATATAAGAAGCTTGCGAACAGGCAATGACCTAGTGGTATTAAAGGTAGACGTGTAATCCAGAGACCCGGGTAATGTTCTGGGCATCTGGGTTCAAATGCCACGTGACAGATAATGAAACTTGAATTCAACAATTGGAATTATAAGTCTAATGATGATCCATTACAATCTGCAACCTCATGGTCTGATCTTCCCCGACACTACCATCGCCATTAAGCCAAGACTGCAGGTGGGTTTTGCATGAGTAGCATCAGGCATGCTTAAAAATGATGTGTCAACCTGGTGAAACTGAAAAAAAAGGACTGACTACATGCCAGACAGCATAAATAACAGATAGAACTGAGCGATTCCACAAACAGATCAGATTTAAGCTCTGCAATCCTGCCATATCCTGTCATGAATGATGGTGGAAAATAAACCAACTCATGGGAGGACGATTCACAATTATTCCAATCCTCAATGACAGGAAAATACAGCACATGAATGCAAAACATAAGACTGAAGTATTTGCAATAATCTTCAGGTGAAAGAGCCGAGTGGATGTTTCATTTCAGCCTCCCCAAAGGACATGGCTTCAAACATACCAATCCTCACCAAATTTAACTCACTCCATGTGATATAAACAAACAGCTGGAAATACTAGACATTGCAAAGGCTATGGGCCCTGACAACAGTTCTGCAATAGTATTGAAGACATACACTCCAGAACTTGTCACACTCCTAGCCAAGTTGCTCCAATAGAGTTACAAGACTGGCATTAATCTGCCACTGTGGAAATTTGCCCAGATATGTACAGAATAAGCAGGACAAATCCAACCTACCAGGTACAGCCCCACCAATCTAGTCTTGATCTCAGATGGAGGGTGTCTTCAACAGGGCTATTAAATATCAACTTAGCAATAACCTGTTTATAGGTCAGTTTGGATTCTGCCAGGGCTGCTCAGCTCCTGTTCTCATTACAGCTTTGGTCTAAGCATGAACAAAAGAGCTGAATTCCAGAGGTAAAGTGACAGTGACTGCCCTTGACATAAGGTCATACTTGACTGAGAGTGGCATCAAGGAGCCTTGGAAAAACTAAAGTCCATGGAAGTTAGGAGGAAAATTCTCCACTGGTCGGAGTTGAACCTGATGCATAGGAAGATGGTTGTGGTTGTTGGCAGTCATTCACCTCTGCTCCAAGATATCTTGGCAGGAGTTTCTCAGGGAGTGTCCTGGGTCCAAAAATCTTCAGCTGCTTCATCAATGACCTTATCTCCATCATAAGGGTGAGAAGTGGGAATGTTTGCCAATGATTGCACAATGTTCAGCACCATTCGCAACTCCTTAGATACCGAAGCAGTCCATATCAAAATACAACAAGATCTGGACAGTATCCAGGCTTGGGTTGACAATTGGAAAGTTACACCTGTGCAGCACAAATGCCAGCCAATTACCATCTCAAGCAAGAGAGTGTCCAACCATCATTCCTTGACATTCAAAGGTGTTCCCTTCACTGAATCCCCAAACATCAATATCTTATGAGTTACCATTGGCCAGAAACTAAACTGAACTAACCGTGTAAATACAGTGGGTATAAGAGCAGCTCAGAAGCTTAGAATACTGCAGTGAATAACTCACCACCTGGTTCCCAAAGCCTGTCCACCATCTACGAGCGACAAGCCAGGAGTGTGATGAAATACACCCCACTTGCCTGGATGAGTGTAGCTCCAACAACACTAAAAGAAGCTTGACACCAAGACAAAGCAGCCACTTGATTGACCCCACATTCACAAGTATTCACCCCCTCCACCACTGACAGCAGTGTGTGCCAACTACAAAAACAGTTCCCAATGAACTGCAGATGCTGGAAATCAGAAACAAAAACTTCAATTACTGGAAAAATCTCATCAGGTCTTGCAGCATCTGTGGAGAGAAAGCAGAGTAAACATTTTGGGTCCAGTGACCTAGTAATGTTCTGACAAAGGGTCACTGGACCCGAAATGTTAACTCTGCTTTCTCTCCACAGATGCTGCCAAATCGGCTGAGTTTTTTTTCCAGACATTTATGTTTATGTATCAATTACGAGATGTACTTTAGTAATTTACCTAGGCTCCTTAGACAACACCTTCCAAACAGACAACCTACTTCCATTAGAAGGATAAAGACAAGAAATACATGGGAATAAAATCATCTGAAACTCCTCTCCAAGCCACACTCACCCTCCTGACCTGGAAATACATTCCTATTCCTTCAAAGACATTGAATCAATATCCTGGAACTCCTTCCCTAATGGACTTGCAGGTATACCACATCAAATGGAGAGCAGCAGTTCAAGAAGGCAGATCAACATCACCTTTTCAAGGCCAGTTTGGGGTGGGTCAGCCAGCAAAGCCCACATCCCATTAAAAATGAAGTGTGTCTGCCAATTTACACACAGCAAGTTCCCCAAACAGCAATTTGGTCACAACTGGATAATCTGCTTTAGTATTGTTTGTTGAGGGATAATTATTGGTGAAGATGCCAGGGATAAGTCCCCTGCTATTGTTTGAAATGGGAATAAATTCTTTCACATCTATCTGAGGTAGTGGTAGCATCAAGACAGAGCCTGTCTGGATCAAATTAAGAAATAATAAAGGGTCTTTACGATGTTGAAAATGCATTATAGATTGCTGAATGTGAGGAAAGAAAAATTTGATTAGATTTGTAGAAAATTTAAATGTATTTACAAGATAGAAGTAGCAAAGAATGTTATAATTACTTCCACAATAAAAGGGGCAGCTCAGTGTTGGTCTTGTAAGAATAACAGAAAGTGTTTTGCTTCAATAATTACAGACACAAATGAAAACAGATCTTTTGATGGATCTGAAGATTTTTTTCAAAGGACAGAAACTAGAGGTAAAGGGGATCTGTTCCTCTTGCCAGCATAGTGTAAGATCAGCAAGTATTATAACTCTTTTGAAAAACATGGATATGGTTAACCAAAAACTTGTGGACCAGATAAAATTGCCTCAGTTGCAAATAAACATATTTAGTGGTGTCTATCCGCAGTACGATTTCTCCCATCACAGAAATATCGTTCTGACCCCAAAAGTCTCCCATCATCATTTACATGTTGGAGGCAATCTGCTTGGAGGATGTCTGTACAGTTAAACTTTTAAGAGCTGTCAGGAATTATATATCCTGGGCAGTGATGTCTTCCTTGAAATTCTGGATATTAGCACATAGCAGGCAGGCTGTATGTTCGAACAGGTCAAATGGCAAAAGAGAACATGAAGCTCATGTCTCCCTCTCTTGTATACATTCTGCATGTACTTATAGATATGTGGGTTCATTTCAAAAATACGTCTGCCCTGTAAAGCTGGGGCAGAATGATGATCACAGAAGATAATGCCTTCAAACACTTCTTTGGCCTGTATCACCATGTAAAACCAATATGTAGGCTAATTGGAACAGTTAAGATGGCTTTGGAAATGGTAGGTTGTGTTTCATTAACAATTGAATTATTGGAGAAATCATAATAATATGGTGAAGGCTGTATACATGGTTTTTAATAAGATTTTTCTGTAATAGAATGCTCCAGATAAATTAAAGCATATCGCGTTAAAAAGGAAAGCAGTCATATGTATTGAACGGTGACTGAGGGGCAAAAAGCAATGAGTAAGGGGTAAATGGATGTTTTTCAGATTGATGGGATGTGGCTAGTGATGTGCTTCACAGATTATTGCCTATTTCTATGATTCTATTATAATTAAGTAGTCTCAAGGCAATACAGGATGAAAATGCTTCTGGCACTTTTGAGGCTCTGGCTCCGATAGATGTCTGTCTTTCCAATGATTTACATTATAATCAAATTACATAACTTGTGAAACATGCCATAAATAATTTTATTGTCATCACAGTATTCACAATAGAATTAATTTATTGTAATGTTTCAATGTACAAAGGTCTATCTTATTATTCAAACAATTTAGTTGAATTAAACCCAGATCCATAACAAAAACAAATGTTCATTAAGGTTTATGTTTGTAATTAGTGAATGTTTATAACAAACAGCTTTAATTTTCCAAATGTCAAACATCAGAAGTAATTTGACACCTGGTAGCTATTAATCACAAATAATATGATCTTTTTTGTGTAAACCATGCAAGTGTCAGACTGCTTTCACTGGGAAAGCAATCTCGAGGTGATGTAATATCTAACAGTTCTGATTTTAAGGTCAGTTGGAAGCAGAAAATGCAAAAGCCCTGTTTAAAAGCTTGACTTTGTCACTAACACCTGATACACTGGGCTGTCTGCATGGTGTAGAACAGTGTTGACCAATTTGTCTGCCACTCACCACCCAAAGAGGCAACATGCTTGTGGCAAATGCATGTTGTTCATCACGTGAAGGATTTTAATCAGATGAGCACTGGGGCGCTGTCATGGCCCATTCAACTGAAACCACAGTTCCAAACTCTAACAAACCATGGCCTCATGAAAAAATATATAGGAAGTTCTGCAGGAAAAGCAATCCTTAACATTTAGGAAATTGTAGCCTCACTTTGTTAATGGAATGTGGTAAAGAGCTTCCACCCTACCTCAATGAAGAAGTGAAAATATGTTGATATATTTTAGATGCTGCACCACAACTGGATGCTATGTAGGAATTAGTTGCTGCTAGTAAAAATGTTTTTTAACAGACCTACTTTTGGCATGAAGTACATTATTCTGTCCTCCAGTGCTAGTTCACCTCTGAATCGTTTGGAAGATTCACTCCATTAGTGTGAAGATAGCACTTTGTGTTCAGAATGTGTATATGTTGGTCATTCCTACCAATACTGTCACAGATAGGTTCACCTGTGATAGGTAGATTGGTGAGTATGAGTCAAGCAGGTTTTCCCTTTGCATTTGTTCTCTTACCACCAGCTACAGGCCCAGTCTGTCAAGTATATCCTTCAAGGTAAGGGCAACACTTTTAGTACTGGTGCTACTGAGACTCTGTTGTGATTGACATTGAAGTTGTTCAGTCCACAGGCATTCAATGATCTTGCTACTTCCCATACTTCTTCCGTTTATTCCCATATACCTACTCCACCATTCGATGGCTGATCGGCAATGATTTTCATGTACGCGGACTTGCCCTGTATTCATTTAGATCTTTGGCTACCAAAAATCGATTTCCATTTAAAATTAACAATAGATCTCACATCAATTTCCATTTGTGAAAGAGGACTTCTAACTGCTACCACTCTTTTTGTGAAAAAATGTTTCTTAATTCCATTCAATCTAATTTTTGGTCTCCGCCTTCTAGGACTAGACTTCCTGATCAGCAAAAATTCTTTCTCCTGGTCTACCGTATCTTTTCCCCTTAATATGTTGAAAACATTAATCAAATCATCCCTTAACCTTCTACGTTCCAGGGAAAACAATCCAAGTTGATTTAATCTCTCATCAAGGCTTAACCCTTGCAGTTTAGGTATAATCTGATAAATCTACAGTGTGCTCCCTCCAAGGCCATTATAGTGTACCTAAGGCTCACAGTAGCTCTAGGTGAAGGGTCTTTGTCAAGGTGAAGCATGACTCCTGCTCCTGGTGTTCTGGATGTAAAGATCAGCATGACATTACCAGTTTTATGCTATTTTCTGTACCTATTTATGGCATTTTAATGATCAATCTACCTGGATCCTTTACTCTCATTGGGCTTCTACAGTTTTTAGCCTTTCACCATTTAGAAAATACCCTATCCTATCCTTTATAGGTAGAAAATAGATGATCTCACATTTCAATATGCAGAAATTCCACAGTTTTCTTGCATTGTTCCATCGACGTGTTTGTCCAAAAATCGAGGCTGGTACTCGAAGCGGATGCTGCACTGTCAGAGATGCTATCTTTATTTGGGATATGAGGAAATGTGGAGTTGAGGCTACAATTAGATCAGCCATGATCTTATTGAATAGTGGAGCAGGCTCTAGGGGATGAGTGATGTACTCTTGCTCTTAACTCATATGTTCATAAATTTGACATGTGCAGCTTTCAGTTCCAGAATCAAAGTTAATAAGAGTACAATGAGTAGTTTGTCATAGATCATAGAATCCCTACAGGGTGGAAACAGGCCCTTCAACCCTAGCAAGTCCACACTGACCCTCGGAGCATCCCATCCAGACCCATCCCCCTATAACCCACCTAATATAGTATAGTATAGTAATTTATTGTTACATGTATTTATGCAAATAGAGTTAACTGTATATAAGTTGCAATAATCTGGTGCCATTTTAATTACCTGAATTATAAAAAGAAATAAATCATACAAAGTTAGGACAAATTTCATTTTTTATTCCATCCACGGCTTCTTGATTTCCTAAGTGGCTACGAGATGCTGCCACACTCCACAGCTGCCTAAGCTGTCCCTAAGGCCGCGATGCCAAGGAGGAAGCACATCTGAAGCAGTCCCCTGCCACCACTGACCAGACCCACAACGTCGCCTCGTCAAGGCCACCTCATCACTGCAGAGACTCCACCCACCAGCATAGCCAGGAGACCATATCAACTCTTGAGGACCGGGGGCCCATTTCCATCTCCAAGGGCCAACCGACCTTCTGAATCAGCTCCCAAGGACTGTGAGATCATTCACTCTGCCACCACTGCAGACGCTGCTGAAACATCAGAGAAATAGAACGGACCCCAATTCATTAACGCTGGAACAGCCTCTCAAACCGCGAGGAATGGACCAGATCCACCACCCGACAGCTCCCAGCAACCTTTCTCCACCACCGCAGCCGCAGACGGAAGAAAAGATGAATTTGATTCAAATGTTAAATGAAGAACATAAAATAAACAAGAAGAAAGAAGGATGCAGCCGATCATGCAAGAGGGAGCGGACGGGTCCAGGATCCCGAACACCCCCCACCCTGTCACCTCCTGCCATCTTGAAATCTGAGCGCAATGGCAGATCCTTGCAGGACATTGCTCATCATATCTTGCCAATTAGAGAATCACCCTATCCCTATTCTCTTTCTTATTCCACTTCGCAATTCCTTGCCCTGATCAATAATTTCCCTTCAATTTCGTGAACTTCAACTTTAGTGTATAATCTCTAATGAGTGACTTTGTCAAATGCCTCCTCAAATCCATATAAGTGATATGTAAAAGAAAATTCCCTGCCCACAACTTTAGTCCCCTCTTCAAAAAAGTATAGACCCATCAGGCAGGAAATACTCTTTTCACAACCTTGTCATCTTTTTCTGATTAGTCAAAAATGTTCCAGATGTTCAGCCTATTCTTACTCGTAAATTTTTGCAATTTCTTGACAATTATGTGTTAGGCTAACTGGCCAATTCCTGTGGTTGCTCTCGATCACCTTTCATAAATAGCAAAGAGTTTTAATCTCAGCTGATGTTATTATTTAAAAAGTCAGATCTGGCTGAAATATGGCTTGGTAGATCATATTTTGTTTTTTATTGGCTTTAACAAAGTTGTTTCTCACTGAAACAGAAGCATGCAATGCAGCAGATTTGGTAGTATGCTTGGTAAGTAGGTAACAAGATTTGAGTGGACCAGGGGTGGACAGTAGGGGGGTGTTTATGGTGAATCAGATTGGGTCTTTGATGGTTTTTTTGCTGGGTGGGATTAGTGATGATGCCTCATGTCAAAATAGGTCAAGGGGAAGTCAGGTCATGGAGGATGGGGACTTGCTGTACCTATATACTAATTTCTTTTGTGATTCATACATCAGAACACCCAAGTCACTCTACACCATCCATGCTAATATGTTATCTGATACAGCATAAGTTACTAATATGCCGAGTGAAACTTTATCAAAACCTTTGGAAAGCCAAATATCCCACAAATATCAGTACCCCTTTATCCAAGATAACAAGGTGCAGAGCTGGATGAACACAGCAGGCCAAGCAGCAT
>NC_063337.1:80764723-80904081 GCF_021869965.1 Rhincodon typus
ATGCTGCTTGGCCTGCTGTGTTCATCCAGCTCTGCACCTTGTTATCTCAGATTCTCCAGCATCTGCAGTTCCTGCTATCTCTGAAACAATTTTAACCCCTTTATCCAAGTTGTTTGTTAAGTTTTCTAAGCATTCTAATAAAATTGTTTAACACAATTTCTCTTTCACAGAACCATAGTGATTCTGTTTGATCCTGTTATGGTTGTAATTTTCTAAATATCCTTTTTAATAATACTGAGCTGTGACTGATGTGAGGTGAGGTGGCCTATATTTTCCTGCATTTTTCCTGCTTTATCCCTGAATAAAGGTGTTACATTTTCTATTTTCCAATTTCTTGGGATACTTCTAACATCTACATCTGTAGCCAATTCTTTTATGACTCCTAAGATGTAGACCGTCAGATGCCAGGTATTCGTCAGCCTTTAGATCGAATATTTTCAGAACATCTTCCCTGGTGATGACAATTTCTTTAATCTTCTCCTTCGCCTTTGTCTCCCAATTTTCAAGTATCAGTGGGAAATTTTCCAAATCTTCCGCTGTAAAAGCAGGCATGAAATATCTGCTAAAGAAATTTTTAAAAAGTTTGATTAAAAAAAACATTAACATGAACTTGTGTATTATTTTTGGGTTAGATGCTTAAAAATACTCCTCCCATTATTTTCTGAAATATAAAATACAAGACAGAATTAAATAGCATATGTTGTTTGCTTGTTACGATAACGTGAGAACGTTTAGCTCCAAAAAGGAAACAGATTATTGTTTCCATTTATATTGTGCTGAATCAGGTCAACAAAACTTCTCAAATTCCTTCAAGTAATGAGCTGAAGCACGCTGACAGTTTTTATGTATTAAACTGAGACTGAATCACCCAATTATACAAATTCATGTTGGAATCTTCCTACACTAACCTTACACATCTGGTTGATGAATCATAGATATCAGAAGATTCTCATTTTCTGCAAGTCAGACCATGATTATTGATGCATGACACCTAGTTGGACATATTGTATGAAGAGAAAAGTTAAAGAAATATAAAGCCCTGGACGGGATTTTAAGGGGTTTGTAAATGTATGAAACATGGGAATCAGGATAAATTAATTTGATATAACTGGAATTACACTTTGCTGACGGTGGGTCCAAACATCAAGATTAAGGCCTCCATTTTTGTTTGCAGATCGGGCCCAAAAAGAATTCTAGCTCCACACACCAGACCTTAAAAATATAGCAGCCATTTTCAGTTAAGTGGGAGGAAAAAATGGGAACATGATTGAGAGTTGGGTCAGGTGACCCAGGAACAGCATAGAGGCTGCCAGTTCTCAAGGAGAGCTGGGCAGAAAGCCTGTCTGGGGACTCCAGCTTTGTCATCAACGTTTAAAAACAAGATTTAAGCAGAAATCATCCCTCCTGCTCTCAACCCCTCAATTTCCATGACACAACCACTCCAACTAATTCACTGTACCCCATACTCCATGGCCTCTCATAACCTCTATGCCTCCTTGTGCATTTCTACCCAGCCCAATGCTCCTCAGCCATCCTGCCACCCTATGTTCATTTACATATCTTCCAAGGCCACTCATTCCATGCCCTCCCATCTCAAATGAGTGACAATCTAACATTCACCCCTTCACATTCAATGGCGTTACCATTGCTGAATGACCACTGTCAACATACTGCAGGTTACCATCCACTAGAAAATGAACTGGTCTAGCCATCTGAATACTGTAGCTACAAGGGCAGGTCAGAAGCTAGGAATTTTGTGGTGATCAACTAATCTCCTTTCTCCCCAATGCCTGTCCATCATCTATAAAACACAAAACAGGAATGCCATGAAATACATTTCACTTGTGTGGGTGAATGCAGGTCAAAATTCAAGAAGCTCAGCACAAACCAGGACAAAGCAACCCACTTCACTGGCATCCCATTCATTCTCTTTAACATTCACTCCCTTCACCACCGTCATAATGTTGCAGCAGTGTGTACCATCTACAAGATACGCTGCAATATCTCACTTTGGTTCCTTAGGCAGCAATTTCCAAATCTATGACCTCTACCACCTCAAAAGATAAGGGTAGCTGTTATATGGGAACACTATCACCTATAAATTCTCCTCCAAGGCATGCACCATACTGAGTTGGAACTGTATTGTTGTTCATTCACTTTCACTGGGTCAAAATTCTGAAACTCCCTTCCTAACAGCAGTGTATCTGTGCCGATATCCCAAGGAGTGCCGCAGTTCAAGAAGACAGCTCACCATCATCATCTGCAGGGCAGTTAGGAACTGGCAAAAAAATATGCTGGGCTAACATACAGTACCTGGTTTTCATGAACAGATAAAAAAAGAGCTCATGCATATTTTAACCCTGAGTATGCCTTCCTTTCACAATCACAAAGGTTCCCTGAAAGATTGCTTTACCCTCCATCAAAATCTATTTTACTGGCTCCAGAGACATACTGGGACCAGATCCAAAGTTAAACATCACTTCTCCGAAGGGATACATTGGCTATCATAAAGGAATGCACTGAGAACAGACCTGCTCTTACCCAATGTATTCTCCACACCATGGCTTCCACACTGCAGGGACTCCATAATCATTGGCGCCAACCCATCATTTAAATGCAAGCTACCTCCGGGAACCATGAACATGCCAACCACTGACTGTCTCCAAGCCCTCCTCTGCAAAAGTGAGGAAAGGCAGGTTTATGAATGGGTTTTAGGATTTTCACCATTGCTGCCCAGTATGGTGGAAATCTAGGCCTAAATCATTGACTTGGCAGGTCATGTCTTGTACTGTTCCATGGCAGGTTTCGACTCATAGTATATTTTCTTACCACGAATATTCATTTTTAAAAATTACATCGTACCTCAATGATAAAGTCAGCGATGCACGGGAAATTTGAGGCACTTGGTTCACATTTGTTTAAAGGTAGCACGCACCAGTCGGTTTTGGGGAGGTCTGCCACAGGTCAGTGGTTTCCCCTCAAGGGAGGCAAACAGGAGAATGGCATGGAAGCTCAGCCTCAGTAAGGGAGAGTCAGTACTGACAAGGGTGAGGAGTTGTGTGTAGGGGTTGCATAGAGGTGTAGAAGAGGAATCCAAGGGAAAATAGATTGTGGCATCAGCAGCACGTGAGGGTTTGTTATGGTGAATGGGCAAGTGTGTAGTGTTCTGGTTGTATGAATGATGAGAGTATTCAATCAAGTTTAGAAAATAAAAGGCCTAAAGTGGGGTGTCAATACTGTCTGTACACAAGTTGCTGGCTTCCAATTACCTGCACTGAGAGTGATTTCAATTAATGACAATTGGCACAAAATAAAGCAGTGCCATCTTCTGCACCATTGGGAACAATGTGACACGATTAATATTCTGCTCATTCAGTTGCTAAAGTAGAATGGTGAAAAAATTGTGTGGAAGCTTGTTATTTTAGAAACTTGGCTGATCTCAGCAAGGTAACAACGTGGTGTTTTAATGAATCGCAATGGTCTATAGCTAGGGAGGGGTAAAATCATCCACAATCCATTCACCATCACACTACTGTTTGTTGGACATTGCTATGTGCATATTGACTGCAGTATTTTGAACCTTATAAGTACAACTACACTACAAATGTGTCTTTGTAAAAAATGTATGATATTTCTTTCTTTCTCACTTTTGCTTACTTTCTCTTTGTCTCTCTTTTTTCTTTGTAACCTCTTTTTCCTATTTCTTTCTTGCTTGCTTTTTTCTTTCTGTTTTTCTTTGTTTTTTATTTTCTTTCTCTTATTTTTCTCCATCTTTCTTTCTCACTTTGTAAGGTGAGAAAAATGGAAGGGGTTGAGGGAATATCTTTGTAATTTGTAGTATTTATACAGGCAATACTTTTTTTAAAAAATCCGACATTTCAATTTTGATTGTCAATCTTACTTTCATTCGTAAAAGACATCTTGTGTTTCACAACATTATAAGGGATTGGATAGAGACAGAATGCTGGCTGTTTTACTGGAGCTGCAGTTGAGCATTCAGACCTGCAGCTATCATGCTGTGCTTTTCAGTTCCTTGTGATTTGTATTGTTAATGCTCAGCAAATATGTCTGGAACAGAGCTACTAAAGGACTATGAGCCAGTCTGCAGTAGGAGCTGACAGGGGTAATAGGGGCAGATAGTCTGCTTGCACTTCTGCGTGAACACAGGCACATCTCAGCACTGTGTAGCTCAAGGCAAAGGCAAAATGTGAGAAAAAAATAAGAGGCAATAAATGCAAACAGTTGTCACCGATAGCTTTGATCCACGAGCCTGTGGGAGAGCAAGTAAGCAATCCTGCCAGGCCTTGGTTTCAATGGGACTTTGACATCTGTCCTTTGCTTACTGATTGGGCATCAGATTCCCAGAGGGGATGAAGATGATGACCACCAGACAATTGTACAGAAGCAACCAAACCTCTCTGTGGTTAGATGTGAGAAAGCAAAAAAAAAATTGCAGCTAAGAGACTCATCACTTCTGTATGAGTGTTTCATCTTTGCTCTCACCATATGGAACAGAGGTTCATTAGGAGCATCACATCTGTGATCTGCAGGCTGAAAATCCAAACTAGTCAACATGCATCAAGGTATAATGAAAGTGACAATTTCTGTGATATATAACAACACATCAACAAAATTGATAATTTTTAAAGAACAGAATGATATATGTGCAGATTATTATTAAATAGAGGACATGTGAATAATAAAGAGATATTATACCTGAAAATGTGAAATATTTATGTAACCTGCTGCAATGCTGAGGTGAAAATTCAGGCTTAATTAGCCTCCTTTACATAAAATATCAAATATTTCCAGACTTCGGGGTGCGTGGGCATTGAATGATTGAGCAACAGGCTGTTTTAAGTGCTAAATTCTTAATAGTGGTTGATTCACAACATTGACAGGTGTGAGTCAGTACACACTGTTCATGTATTTATTCAATAACAACAATCGGCATTAACCAGATCAACATGAGAAGTGTCTGGAAGACTCATACACTGTGAATTAGGCTGAATATTTAGATGAAGGTTGATGTTACGAAGTAACAGACCTGGCACCAATAGAAAGATTAAGTCAGCCTTTACACCAGCCTCACAGTGCTCTCAATTTCTAATCATTAAAATTAGCAATCAGGAAAACGGTAGAACTCACTTGGCTACCTGAATCTTTGATAATTAGCTCCTAAACCCGCCAATGGTCCTAAATTCTAGAATGTACCCAAAAATTTATAAAGTGAAGGATTAAAATGTGGTAATTTAGTAATATAAACTTGAGTAGCAAATGTAAATGCATTGAGCTGCCTCCCACTGGCAGATACTCCACCAATGGTGCTGCCACTGGAAGGGTCTGTGATGATTTAAAATTTTCTGGTCACACTTCCAGTCACAGCAGACAATATCAGATTTTGAACGCAGAAAGATCCGGTCCTGGCAAAATTGAAACAGCTGGTGGTGATGGGGGAATGCAAAGGGCCATCACAACCAGAATTGGAACCTTTTTGGATCCAGAGAGACCAGATCACAGTAGAGGATGGCATATTATTATGAGAAGCAAGAGTGATTGCCCCGAGCAAAGATTGCTGCCAAATACTGGCTGAACTCCACCAGGGTCATCCAGGGGTTTCCAAAATGAAAATGTTGGTGAGAAGTTATGTCTGGTGGCCAGGATTAGATGCAGACATGGCTGCAGAGCTGTGCCCAGAATGTCAAAAAAGGCAAAAATTACCGACAGCAACTCCCCCACATTTGTGAGAATGGCTGGGTAAACACCGGACACAGTTACATGTCGACTATACAGGTCCTTTCCTGGGCTCACTGTTCTTAGTCATTGTGGATACACAATCAAAGTAACTGGACATGCATTGAATTCATTTGTCAAACACAGGGATGATGATAGAAAAACTATGTGCATCATTTGCAACACACGGACTCCCAGACGTGCTGATCACAGATAAGGCACCATTGTTTACCAGCAGGGAATTTGAGAATTTCCTAAAGAATGGTATTTGATATGTCAGGACAGTTCCATCATCCAAAGGTCTAGCAGAAACAGCAGTCCAAATGTTGAAGGCAGTCTTGAAGAAACAGCCTACAGCTTCATGAGATATCAAACTATCCTAGCTCCTATTTGATTATAGGACCACCCCTCAAGCAACTACAGTGAGAGCTCCAGCAGGGGAGTCCACACCAAATTAAATCTGATCTTCCCAGACCTGGAGGGGAGGGTAAAACTGTATCAGGAACACCAATGCAGACACAAGACTCCATAAAATAAGAGAGACATTTTACTTCAGCAGATGAAGTTTGATGGAGGAACCATGGGAATGGCCCTGCATGGTTGACGTGAGGTCATGTCCATTGATGTATAAAGTTTGGGTAGGTGCAATGGTTCTGAACAAGCATGCAGGCCACATGGAAACTGCAAGCTTACAAACAGGAGCAAAACATGCCCAGCTCCTCAACAGCCTTTCTGACAATGTCAGAACTTGTAGGTTCTCCCTTTCCTTCAAGCACTGAATTTACCTCGGAATCTGAGATGGACATGGTGGATGTCGCCACCTCGATGTCTTTGCCACCTGAAGAAGAGAATGAATTCCTTCCGAGATGCTCCAGGTGCAAGAGGTGAGCTACTGTGCATTACATGCCGCCCACGTCAGAGGCCAATTTGGAAGAACTTGACCCGGTGCTAAAACATCTCAGGAGGAGCTACAAAAAATAGTACCAGCCTATATCCTCGGACTCAGAAGTGGATGGATGAAGTGAATTATAACAAGGTTAGCCAGGTGGACTTCATAGAATATGAGTTCCTTGATTGGGGCTGTTAACTGGTCCAATCAGGGAACCCTGGCTGACAGATAAGGACAGACATCCTGTTTGTTCCAAGAGCTGGCTCTAAGGAAGCTGGATCATGGTCAAGGACTCTCCACATGTAAATAAAGGATGGCTTGGTGACAGGTTACCAACCTCTGTCGAGTTATTTCAGTGACTTGCATCATTCTTGCAGCTAGCTAGTTATGAAAATGCAGTCAATCCAAAAAATACAATTCCATGAAGCAGGTAGAGTTATTGGTCAGCACAATTGACTGACTGAAGAGGCAGCCCTGATCATCGTGAGTTCAATGGATAGGAATGATGTTCAGAGGGTATCACATCTCTATGGGGACCCTTTGAACACAGCAGCATTGCTGCCTGATCCAAGGGTCTCATCAACTAACATCCAAGCAATTTCAGGAGAAGGAGATGACACACAGATGGACAATTCCTACTAACTGAGGGAGGAAGTAGGCAGCCCTATGATCTCTCATGGAGGACAGAGGGGAGATGCTGGACCATGAAAGGAACTTCAGTGACAGATATTTTGGGTTCAGAATGCTCATGGGAAAACCAAAGGCCAAACTAGGAAGGAGCACGAGAGTCAAGGGTAACTGAGAATTTCACAGCTAGCGGAGGCAGTGCCAAGGAAGATGGATGGTATAGGATTTTGTTTACCCTTTCCCAGGTCCATTGTGTTTTCTCTGGATATCAATAACTCAAGGTGGCTCTAACCATGGGATGTGTCCGATGTTCTCTGTTGAAGCAAAGTATGCTACAGAAAGTATTGCAAAAGTATGACTCGTACAATGCTTACAATCACAAGTAAACCAGTTTATATGGACATGGCTGAAGATCAGATCGAATCATGTGATCAGCCTGCTCTGTTCCAATCTCCAGCCATTGATCAGAGAACCCTCCTGAGCTAGCGAACTGTACTATGAAGCAAACCTTCTTTATATCCTTTTTCCATACACCCAAGCAGTGCATTGAAACTTTTCCACTGTCTACTCTATAGCAAATGATTAGTTTGACAATGATGAAAGGCACAAATATATCATCTACATGGTGTGTTTGATTAATAGCTCATTGTGACTTGCTTGTTTCTCCCTGGATAGAGACTTATCTCTTGCTTTTAACAAACTTTGCCATCAGGCCAGCTTGATCAGGCTGCTTACCATTTTATGTCATCCAATCACTGTATTATATTTGCACTATGTAATTCCATAACTAAACACTCTCAGTTAATTGATAGAAAGTCTACAGTATCACATCTGATTCCATGTCTGTTTTAAAAAGAACTTCAGCTTTTTCCAGAGTTACAGTGATGGTTCAGTCCATTTTTGTTAAGTTATAACATTTAATACAGACAAACACATGTTCTTTCAGTAAAACACAGAAAATATTAAGACCGATGACGTTTCTAATCATAAGGACAACACAAGACTTTATTTGTTTGTTTCATGTCATTTCATTTTAATTCATTTAACTTCATTTCTCTAACCCAGTGAATTTTAGGTTAGTATCTAGATCTGTACCTAGGTACAGATTATTAAGTACAATTCTTCGGAAAAAAATGGGAGGTAAAGGCTGGGAGTCCGCCCTGGGGCCGGGAGTCCACAATGACTTCGCTGGAGGCTCGAGGACAGGAGGTAAAAAGAAAAAAGAAAAAAAGAACACAGAAAGAGAAAAATAAAGAAAAGAAACGGATGGAGCAGATGAGCTCCCTCTGAGGAGTCCTATGCTACCACCATCTTGGATGATAATGAGAGAGTCATTTTTGTTGAGTAGTAAAGATATGTAAAGGACTGTTGCTTGCATAACCAAATAGATCTCCTGATTTACCAGAGCTTTCAGTTTAATGAAGAAGCAGGTGGCTTTTAATGTACTGTTGATTGCATCTCTGGGCTCTTTCCTCACTGTCACAGTGCTCACTCACTCTGAGCCTACATAAATGCTTACAACATCCCTGCCTTGTATTGCCTTGCATTTTTGCACTTGACGCCTTACCAGGCTCATAATTACTGCTGTCTTGCTATGCTATTTAGTGTAGACATAAAACCAGGAAGCTTGTCATAATTGTCAGCAGGCTTCACTCATGTCAAAGAGGATACCCTTTGGCAGCACAGAGGGCATGAAGGGTCAGTGCTGTCATGGGTTGGGATGGGTGAGAGCAATTGGGAAAATGTTGCAGACAACAGCAGAGCATGGACCTTGATGGGAGGTAGGTGTAGCAACAGAGATAGAGTGAGTGTGAGGTGTCAGAGAGCAGATGGTGGCACTTATTCTGGTAAAGTGGAAAAGGGCATTCACCTTCCTCTTATAGTGGTGGGCATTTGTCCACATGGCTGAGCCTGATTTTATCTGGGAGGCAACTCTGCACCAAGCTGGCATGGTCTGGTCTTGTGGCTTCCACTGCTTGTCCTGGTGGTGGAGGAAGCCTTGCGTTGGCACCACCACATCCAACAGGAGCTCCTGGACCCTGCCTGCAAAGCAGGATACCAACTTCTCCCTTTCTGCTATGTCCAGGGCAAATGTCAGCAATAATGCAGGCTAACTCCAGACTGACAGTGCCTATCCAGGTGCACAAGATGGTGCAGACAGAATGGATGCCAGTTAATTCTGGGTTATCTGCAGAGCGGTGAGCCGTTCTAGGACCAGCAGATGGTAAATAGGGGCAGAAATCAGACATGAGATGCCATGGGGTAGTGTAGGTAATTAATGAGATGGGTTTTATAAGGTATGGTGAGAGAATGTGCTAGGCCTTGCAGTGCCAAACTCTCCAAAAAAAACTTGATGCAACCTGGACTTAGCCAAAAATGTGCAAGATTCAGCCTCAGGTGTTGAAATTTCAATTAGATGGCATGAAATTTGTTCAATACAATACAAATAAGCTGTCTTCAAAATTATTGAATTTTAGCTTTGTTATGCTATTTAATAAAATATATCAATAATATTCCATTTCTTTCTTTCAGTTATTTTAAATTATTCCAAGATGTACTTTACAAAGTTACCCCTTGTCAATTAATGCAGTAAAGTAATGAGTAAAAATCATACTCCTTCTATAAAAGGCTATGTCCTTTAACCTTCTGGAATCTCAGTAAAACAGCAGATCAAGATCAGAGTGGCTGAATTCTCTCTTAGGAATCTTATAAGCTGTGCCAGCTAATCAATACTTTGTGCAAGTTCCACTCACTCCTTCTCCCCCCATTCTCTATCACCAACATAAATACCACCTTCTCCTAGCTACTATCAATTCTGAAGAAGGGTCACTGAACTCAAAATGTTAACTCAGCTTTCTCTCCACAGATAATACAGACTTGCTAAGTTTCTCCATCAATTAAAGAAGGAGGTAGCTGAACACTTGGAAAAACAAAGCTCAATTCACCTGTATCAGCAGGGTTTCATGAATGACAAGTCATGCTTAACAAACTTGATGGAGTTCTTTGAGGATGTAACCAGCAAGGTAGATAATGGGGATCTGGTGGATGTGGTATATCTAGACTTCCAGAAGGCATTTGATAAGGTGCAACATAAAAGACTGATCCGGAAGGTTTGATCCCCAGGGTTAAGGGCAGACAATTGGCTTGGATAGAGGATTGGCTGATTGACAGAAAGCAGAGGGTCTGAATAAATAGGTCCCTCTCTGGATGGTGAATAGTAACTAGTGGGGTGCTGCGGGGTTCTCAGAGCTCAACCATTTACAATCTATATAAATGATCTGCAAACAGGGACAGAGTGTGGCATAGCAAAAGTCACAGACGATACTAAAATAGGTGGGAAAGCAGGTTGTGATGAGGAAATACAGAGTTTACCAATGGATATTGATAAACTAGGAGAATAGGCCAGAATCTGGCAGATGGAGTTTAATGTGGATAAGTACAAGGTTATCAATTTTGGCCAGAAAAATAAAAGAGCAAATTATCATTCAAATGGAAATCAGATTCAAAGTGTGTCAGTGCAGAGAGATCTGGGTGTCTTTGTGTATGGATCACAAAAAGTAGGTACGCAGGTACAGCATATAATAAGAAAGGCAAATGGAATCCTGGCATTTATTGCAAAGGGATTGGATTCTAAAAGTAAAGAAGTGTTGTTACAACTATATAAGGTGTTTATGAGGTCACACCGAGAGGTATTGGGTCCAGTTTTGGTCTTTTTACTTGAGGAAGGATGTGGTGGCACAGGGAACTGTTCAGAGGAGGTTTATCAGATTGATTCCAGAAATGTAAGGGCTGTCGTATGAGGAGCGGTTGAATAGCTTAGGCTTGTACTCTCTGAGTTCAGAAGAATGAGCGGGAATCGAACTGAGGTGTATAAAATGCTAAACAGGATTGATACGGTGGACGTTGAACATATTAGATATGTTTCTGATGAAAAGCGGGTTAAAGGGCTATGAGGAGCAGGCAGGAAAGTGGAGTTGAGATCAGGATAAGATCAGCCGTGATCATGTTAAATGGTGGAGTGGGCTCAAAGGTCAGAAATGCTGACTCCAGCTCCGAATTCCTATGTTTATGTTTCTCTTTCACATCTTCAGCATTTGCAGTTCTTTATTTTATTTCAGTGTTGAACTGACTGCCACACTTTGCCAGGTATGCCCATCTTGAAGAAGTTCTGCTCTTCTCTCTGACAGAATTTCCATTCTAATCTTACTTTTTGCTCACCATCATTACTTTCACGCTTGCTCCTATTATTTACAAGGTATTTGCCAAAATTCATTTCCACAGCCCCATCTCACCCTCAGTGACTGCCTCTGGTTCAGACTGACCCCACATGGATTCCAACTCAAGTTTTATCTTTCATGTTTCAAATCTACCGAAGATCACAGGTATCTCCATGATGTGCACTACTTTTCGCATTACTGCTCTTGTTGCACCCTGAGATTCACACTCAGTACCATGCACTGCCACGTGTGTACTCTAGACCTCTCCCTCTCCATCAGCATCGTCTGAGGGTATCAAAGAGCTGTCCTGCCAGTCCAATTCCACTTCATTCTCCAGCTCATTCGTTGTTATAACAAGAAATCTTTTTATTGCTTTTAGGCATTATGGAAAGCAAGCTGCAACAACTCAGAGGTATCCAAGCCCCTCTGGAAGCTTCTGCCTATCCCCTACTCCTTCTCTATCCCTTCTCCTAACTCCATCTTTTGTTGGCTATTTACTATCCTTCTGACCTTTGATGTCTGCTGCTGAGAGTTCTGTTCTCAGCAATGGGGCTAGTTTTAACCTTCTATGGCTCACATTAATTTCAGGCATGATACGATGCTGAACTCTTTGTTGAGCTTGAAAACTTCAAGTGACACCCTAACTGTTTGTGTTCAAAAATGTGTATAAAGGTGATCAAAATTTGTTATTATAAAATGCATAATTTTATGTTTTTATTGTGTTACTAACAGTTTAGAACAATATAAATTACATTTACTGGGAAAACTATAACTTAACATATTTCAATTTGTTTTGGACCCAATCAATTAATTGAATTTAAGGTAAGAAAGAATTTCATGAGTCTGCAAGGTTGCGGAAATATTGGATACTCAGGAATTGTGTGTTTTCTTTATTTAAAACAATTAAAAAGTGTGACACCAAAGCAATTCATGAATCATGCACAATTATACTGTTTTCAATACATTGTCCATATAAAGAAAGGTTCTTAAGCTAGTCACTGTCTGACAATATTAATTATATTTAAATTACACCAGTATGATACAGATGCCAAAACTACATTGATATTTGTTGAAATGATCAGCAAAATCATGTATAAAATCTAACAAGTGTTACAGTGAGATCAAACTGAGGTTGTAGAGAAAGGCGAGTCAGTCCTTGAATTGGTGAACACTGAGAATTACTAGAACACTTGTTGTCAATGCTTTGGACTCTTCAACCAGTTTATGTATTAAGAACCCATTTCCCGACACCCTTGTTGAGTGAGGTGGATAAAGGGTCGCAGAATTCACTTTGTGGTTTAACTTGATTTTATTAACAGAATATTTCTTACTAAAAATACGATGCGAACATTTTGCAATATTTACTCACTGTCTAGCTCTATCTGTCTGAGGAAGGGTATTACCCACAACCAATTCACATGTTTGAGCTGGGCCATTGGAATCTCCTTCCTCTCCAATGCAGGGCTGTCTCTCCCGCACGGAGGTGGGTCTTACAGGTCAGGGTGGATCTTCTCATGGGTCTACCTGGGTTGCCGCACACTCTTCCACCACAAGTCTTGCTGTAAGTCTTCTGAGGGGGTGGCTTCCAGGTGTGTCTTTTTATTGCCCCTCACCATGGACCTTCCAGAATGCTCTGTGGCTTTTGGCCAATGGGATCATTAGCTGGGTTCAAATCATCCAATGGAGTCATGCCAACATCCTTCACTGTTGCTATGCCGGGGAGGTTTAAAGTGTTGTCCTCAGGCACTGCCTGGAAGTCAAGGTGCCGGAAATTCTGATCGAAACTTCTCCAATACACAACCTTCCCAGAACCTTTATTACCTCTTTGACCTTGGTTTCCACTGTTCTGTGTAGCCAATAGCTGCTGGCTGCTCTTTAATTTAGTTTGGCCAATTTTCTGTCAGGCCGATTTCTCCGGCTGTGGGTCAGTTTAGAATGTCCAATTTTGTGCCTGTGGTCACTTAACCAGACCCTGCAGGCTTGGTCCTGCTCCATCTTTCCCTCATGTCAGGATGCATCATTGATGACAGAAGCTATTCATCAGCATAATAAGGTTTAGCAGTTATTTTATGGATCTTGTCCCCATTCACCTATGTTGTATAATATAAGTAGGAGACGATTTTCTTCTTTGAATTCTTCATGTAAAATCATGTTAACTGCTTGGCCAAATTCCCAATAGAGCACAAAGTAAGAAAGTTTCTCTATGGTTTATTTTCTCTTTTTGTTTAATTCTTTATGGGGTTTGGGCATCTCTGGCTAAGCCAATATTTATTGCCCGACTCTAATTACCTTTGACAAGGTGATGAAGAGCTTTACACTGCAATATCTTAAAAAGGCACCTTCATAACAATTGAAGCACTAAGATTTAAATAAAAACAAATTTCTATGCAGCTGAACCAATCACTTACAAACCTTGCCTTAATAATCTTGAAGAAATTATCAATCTTACAGATGTAATCTTCTGAATTAACATTCCCTATGCACTGCCTTGTCCAGTGGGATTGCATACTGAGTGTCCAGGTATATGACTCGCCCATGAGTTTCTGTCTTTACAAGTGAGAAGCCAGAAAAAGAGGAGGAAGGAGAGTATATCTGGATACTACTAGTACTCTGACACATCGCAGTGAAAAAAAAAACATCTTTTCTTTTACGTTGAAAACAAAAAATTCTTTCAGCCACAGAAGTCAATAATTATTCCCTAAAGCCTTTCTCCCCAAAATATGAGGGAAAAGAAGTCAATCAGTAAATTTCCTATGATGTCAAGGTTCCAAAATTGTTGAATTTAGCAGATTGGTTTTCACCAATGGCACACAGCTGCTGCATTATAGTATGCACATTGTCTGGGTAGAGTTTGTGTTTTCCATCAACACAAGAAGCGTTAAATTCTATTTACATGGTGGCTCTGATCCAGCATACTGGCGCTTGGTGTATGACATGTTCCAAACCTTATGAGCACATCAGGTTCAAGGTAAAAAATTGGTACACATTTTCTCCCCTTTTAGGGCACAAAATGGGATACCAACTTTGGGAGTTGGCCTGGGGTCTCCCTTTCTTAAGTTAGACTTAGTAGTTATGTTAAATAGAATTCAATTAATCTAAAAATGCAAGAAGAGCCCTTTTGCAAAATGCGTGATAAATAGCAAAGAGTACAGGGCACACTAACTCCAAATGGTAGTCACATCCTTTTCTGTCAAAATGTGGTCCATGCATAAAGCTTCTTCATACAATCCTGACAAGTTACTAGATTTGTCTAACCTTAACCCTAATCCTATCACTTTACTGGCTAGCTATATAATTGTAAGAACAGCCTGAAGTATCATTGACTTTGTACTACTTATTTCTTAGACTGACACTGCCAGAGGGTGATTATGATAAGGAATTGTTTTCATAAATAATTATTAGACTTCCACGTTAACAGCAGCTTAAATTAACTAATATTTGTTATCTTGAGCAGAATCCCACGGTGATATGAGTGATGTGGGCTATGGCAAGATATGTGGCAGAATCAAGTGAAATGTTTAGCGACAGTCATCATAGCACATCTTCTACGCTTTTCTCAAGTGGTGTGGTGAGATTCTCACCAGGCGACTTTGACACTCACTATTGCTTGGAGAACACCTTGTTAACAGTCTAACTTGCCCCATTAATATTCCATTTGTGATCATACCAACATGGCATACAAACTAGCCATTGGGGAAACTTGCCATGGAAAGCCAAGAGGGTTCTTGATAGGTTCAATTCACTGCCTGTTTTATAAGATCTTAATGTTGGACACCAGGCACCAACATCTCAGGGTATGTTCCATGGACAACATCACACACATCCCACATCTACAGACATTTTCATCCACCGTATGCCAGCCCCTATGAGCTTTCATGGCACATGACTGATTAATTTGCAGGATGCTTCTCAACTTCAGTGCAGCACCTCAGGCTGCACTGGCGACTATCATTGTAATGTTGCAGTAAGAACATTGCGCTCGGGAATACGCTGCATCTCTGGGCTCTTTGAACAAAGAACAATACAGCACAGGAACAGGTCCTTTGCCCCTCCAAGCCTGCACCGACACATTTGGTCCTTCCATACTAAAATTGTCTTCACTTACAGGATCTATATCCATCTTATTCCCTTCCAATTCATGTATTTGTCCAGGTGCTTCTTGAATGTTGCTATTGTGTCTGCTTTCACCCCCTCCTCTGGCAGCACATTCCAGGCACTCACCACCCTTTGTGTGAAAAACCTGTCTCGCACATCTTTTTTAAACTTCCCCTGCACCTTGAACCTCTGTCCCCTAGTAATTGACCCCTCAACCCTGGTAAAAAGCCTCATATTTTCCACTCTATCTATATTTGGTCACCCCCTCAACCTCCTGCATTCAATTGAAAATAAACCCAGTCTATCCAACCTTTCTTCATAGCTAAAATCCCCCATACCAAGCAACATCCTGGTAAACCTTTGCTGTACCCTCTCCAAAGCATCCACATCCTTCTAGTAGTGTAGTGACCAGAACTGTAGGCAGTATCCCAAGTTCTAGCATAACTTGTCTATTCCTATACTCAATGCCCCTTCCAATGAAGGCAAGCATGCCTTTTTCACTACCTTATCTACTTGTGCTTCCACCTTCAGGGATCTGTGGTCTTGCACACCCAGATTCCTCTGCATATCAATACTCCTAAGGGTTCTGCCATTCACTGTATAATTTCCGCCTGCATGTGACCTTCCAAAATGCATCATTTCATATTTTTCCAGATTAAAACTCCATCTGCTATTTTTCTGCCCATGTCTCCAACTAATCTATATCCTACTGTATCCCATTTACTGATTTTTATTTGAAGGAGTAACACACAGTACGGATAAATGTAAGCCCATTGATATACTGTATTTGGATTTCCAGAAAACATTTGATAAAGTTCAAAATAAAAGTTTATGCAAAACGTAGGAGCTCACTATGTAGGGGCTGACATATTAACTTGGATAAGATATTAGCTGGCTGGCAGAAAACAGAATGTTGCATAACTTGTTCTTTTTCAATTTATTCAGATGTTGACAAGTGAGGTCCTGCAGGGCTCTGATTAGGGTCTTCAGTTTTTTACAGATTATATCAGTGGTTTACATGAGGAGATTGAAAGCCTGATGGCTAAATTTGCAGATGATGCAAAAATAGTTACAAAAAAGTATGCTGTGAAGATGACATAAAAAGAACACAGATTAATACAGATAGGTTGAGTGAATGGGTAAAAGTCTGGAAGGTAGAGTTTAATGCGGAAAAATGTGAAATTATTTAATTTGACAGGGAGAATAAAAAAACAGATTATTAAGGAAATGGAGAATGACTGCAGAATTCTGAAATGCAAAGGGATCTAGGTGTCAAGAGCACAAGTCACAAAATGTTAGAATATGATCATGGCTCATAATGAGAAATGTTAATGGGATAGTAGCCTTTACTTAAGAGAGGAATTTATCATAAAAATAAGGATGCTATGTTTCGGTTGTACAAATCATTGGCAAGACTACACCTCGAAAACTGTGCACAGTTTTGGTCTTGTTATTTAAGGAAAGATGTAAATACATTGGAGGCAGCTCAGAGCAGGTTTGTTACATTTGTACCTGGAATGAGTGAGTTGTCTTACAAAGAAAGATTGGAAAGGCTGTCCTTGTTTGTGTTAGAGTTCAGAAGAGTCAGAGTGACTTGATTAAAGGTTCAGTTGCGTGGAAAATTATATATTAAAGGAAAAGGAGAAGGTAGGATTGCAGGCGAGTGATAGGGTTGACTGGTACAAGAAAATAAAAGGAAGGGACAGATGTATAAATGTCATTTTCTATTGAGGAAGAATAAAAGTGTACAATATTTCAATAATAGAATAAACTTAAAGGCTTTGTATCTTAATGAACAAATCTTTCAGAATAAGATAGAAAGCTGACGACGAAAATCAAGGTAAATAAATACGATCTCATAGCCATTATGGAAACATGGTTGCAAGGAGATCAAAACTGGGAACTTGACATTCAGAGATATTCGGGCTTTTAGAGAGACAGGAGGGATTGAAACGCAGTGGGGTGAAGAAGAAATGAAATGTGGACAGTTGTGAGACATTTGCAGCATGGAACAGCTGGAACTGCAAATGGCCTCACTTTGGAGTGTGCAGGAGGCTAAGAACATCTTGGATAGCACATTTAGCAAGGTGGTCACACCACAAGTAAGGGCGACATGATGTAGGCTTAGAATTTGTAGAGTCCATTTGGGCAGAGATTAAAAAGAAGCAAAAGAAAGAAGGCATTGGTAGGAGTAGTTTACAGACCCCCAAACATTAGCCACTCTGAGGAAAGCCTATAAATCAACAATTATTAGGAGCATGTAAAAAGAATAGAGCAATAATTATGGGTGACTTTAATCTTCATGTTGATTGGGTTAATCAAATTGGAAAGGGTAGCTACGACAATGAATTCATAGAGTGAACTTGGGTTAGTTTCCTAGAATAACATGTTATGGACCCAACCAGGGAGCAGGCTATCTTGGATCTGGTAATAGGTAATAAGGCAGGTTTAATAAATGACCTCCAAGTAAAAGAGCCCCAAGGAAGTAACGATCATAACATGATAGAATTTAATATTCAGTTCAAGAGTAAGAAACTTGGGTTGGAAACAACAGGGTTCAACTTAAAAAAAGGGAATTACAATGAATGAAGATAGAGTTAGCTTAAGTGAACTGGGCGGATAGATTAGCAGGAATGACAGTAAGCAAGCAGGGGCAGATATTTACTGACTTATTTCATATATATCCCAGTAAGGAGGAAAGACTCTAAGTGAGGAATAAATTAACATGGTTAACCAAGCAAGTTAAGAGAAATATTAAGTTAAAAGAAAAAAAGCATATAGAAGGCCACAGTCATTGATAGCCCTGAAGTCGGGGATAAGTTCAGAATTCAGCAAAGGAGTAAAAAGATAATAAAGAGAGAGAGAATAAACTATGAGGGGAAACGTGCATGATAGTGTATTGGTGTAGATAGAGAATTGGCGAATGGGCAGGAAACAGTGAGTGGGGATAAGGGGTTCTTTTTTAAGTTGGCGACCCGTAACCAATGATGTTCCACAGGGATCAGTGCTGGGACCACAACTGTTCACAACATATATTAATGACCTGAAGGAAGAAAATGAATGTACTGTAGCCAAATTTGCAGTCGACACAAAAATAGGTGGAAAGTAGGTTGTGAGAGAAGTACAAACAGTTTACAGAGAAATATTGATAGGTTAAATAAGTGGGCAAAATGTTGGCAAATGGAGTATAATGTGGGAAAATACAAAGTTGTTCATTTTGGAAGGGAGAACAAAAGAGCAGAATATTAATTAAATGGAGAAAGACTGCAGAAAGCTGCAACACAAAGGGACTTGGAGGTATTTGCGCATGGAACGCAGAAAGCTAGTACGCGTTTGCAGCAGGGAGTTAGGAATGCTAATGGAATGTTGGCCCTGATTTCAAAGGATTGGAGTATAAGAGTTGGGGAAGTCTTACTGCAACTAGTCAAAGATGGAGGATGGGAGAAAATCACGGCTGTAAGAGATGCTCCTTTTTTTGAGTTTTTTTTCAGTGTTGGAGCTGATTTCCTTGAATTCTGGGAGCAGTAATTAATGTTTTATAATGTAACATTGTTTTGAAACATTGGGGAATAAATGATCAACACAAAGGTATGTTTAAAATGGGAGGAAATGGGAGGAAAGGATCAGTGAACCTGCATGGCTGACTGACCTGGCAGTGAACTTTCACAGCTGACTGCCTCTGCAGTTTAGTTTCACCTTCCCACTGAGAGTTCAGTTTAAGAAAAATAAACAAACAGTGAAATTCACAGCTGACCTTGGAAGGACCTCTGGAGAACTGCTCACAACAGGGGTACATCTAAATCTTTTAAAGACTAACCTTACTGTTTCTTTTTTTGTAAATCTAAAATAGGTTTGTTGATATGTTTGTTGAGATCTGTCTTGTGATTAAACTTTCTTAAAATATAAAACATAGGTACCAAGTTATTGATAAAGGCAGAGTAGTGGATGCGGTCTATATGGACTTCAGTCAGGTGTTCGATAAGATTCATTATGGTAGACTAGTTAGCAAGATTAGATCACATGAAATACAGGGAGAACTAGCCATTTGAATATAGAACTGGCTCAAAGGTAGGAGACAGAGAGTGGTGGCAGATGGTTGCTTTTCACACTGGAAGCCTGTCACCAGCGGTGTGCCTCATGTATTGGTGCTGGGTCCATTGATTTTTGTCATTTATATAAATGATTTGGATGGGAATATAGGAGGTGTAGTTAATAAGTTTGCAGATGACACCAAAATTAGTGGTGTAGTGGACAGCTGAGAAGGTTATCTCCGAGTGCGACAGGACCTTGATCAGATGGGCCAATAGACCAAAGAGTGGCAGAGGGAGTTTAATTTAGATAAATGGGAGGTGCTGCATTTTTGTAGGGCAGGTCTTATACATTTAATAGTGAGGTCCTGGGGAGTGTTGCTTAACAATGAGACCTTGGAATGCAGGTTCATAGTTCCTCGAAAGTGGAGTCGCAGGTAGGCAGGATAATGAAGAAGGCATTTGGTACACTTGCCTTTATTGGCCAGTGCATTGAGAATAGGAGTTAGGAGATCATGTTGCAGCTGTGTAGGATATTGGTTAAGCCACTTTTGGAATACTGCATTCAGTTCTAGTGTAAGGTGTAGAGCTGGATGAACACAGCAGGCCAAGAAGGGTCTAGGCCCGAAACGTCAGCCTTCCTGCTCTTCTGATGCTGCTTGGCCTGCTGTGTTCATCCAGCTCTACACCTTGTTATCTCAGATTCTCCAGCATCTGCAGTTCCTACTATCTCTTCAGTTCTGGTCTCCCAGCTATAGGAAAGATGTTGTGAAATTTGATACGGTGCAGAAAAAATTAACAAGGATGTTGCCATGGTTGGAGAGTTTGAGCTACAGAGAGAGGCTAATAGGCTGGGGGCTATTTTCCCTGAAGTGTTGGAGACTGAGGGGTGACCTTATAGAGGTTTATAAAATCATGAGGGTCATGGATAGGGTGAACAGCCAAAGTCTTTTCCCTAGGGTAGGGGAGTCCAAAACTAGAGGACATGGGTTTAAGGTGATAGGGGAAAGATTTGAAAGGGATCTAGGGGCAACTTTTTCACGTAGAGAGTGGTGTGTGTGTGGAACGAGCTGCCAAAGGAAGTGGTGGAGGTGGGTACAATTACAACCTTTAAAAGGCATCTGGATGGGTATATGAATGGGAAGGGCTTAGAGTGATATGGGCCAAATGCTGGCAAATGAGGTTAGATTAATTTGGGATATCTGTTTGAAGTGGACAAGTTGGACTGTAGGGTCTGTTTCCATGTTGTATGTCTCTATGACTCTATGACTTTATAACTGTACAAGGTGCTGGTGACACCACATCTGGAGTACTGTGAACAGTTTCGTCCCCTTATTTTAGGAACAATATCATTTCATTGGTAGTCGTTCAGCGAAGGTTCACCAGGTATGCAGGGTTTGCTTTATAAGCAAAGGCTAAACAGCTTGGGACTTTACTCACTGGAGTTTGTAAGAATGAGAGGTGATCTCATTGAAACATACAAGATTCTTAAGGGACGTGACAGGGTAAATGCTGAGAACAAAAACGGAAGTTGCCGGAAAAGCTCAGCAGGTCTGGCAGCATCTGTGAAGAAAACATCAGAGTTAATGGTTTGGGTCCGGTGACCCTTCCTCAGAACAGCAGAGAAATGATGAGAACATGTTTCCTCTCATGGAAAGTCAAGGACTAAAGGGCATAGTCTCACAATAAAGGGGTACCAACTTGAGACTGAGATGAGAAGGAATTTCTTCTCTCAGAGGGATGTGAATCTTTGGAATTTCTTGCCACAGAGAGCTATGGGGGTAGAGTCCTTGTGCATATTTAAGTCTGAGATAAATAGATTCTAGATTAGTAGAAGAATCAAGGGTTATGGCGAAAGGGGATGAAAGTGGATGCGACGCATGTCGGATCACCCACGATTCTCTTGAATTACGGAACAGACCTGAGGGGCCAAATGGCCTACTCCTGTTCCTATTTCTAATGGTCTTATGGTCAACTGAGGATTGACTTGTACACAACCCACTCTGATGATGGCATATGGATTTATGAAAGATCTCAGTACAGTGAAACCTAACATCTGGTCCTCCTCAAAGTCTCTGTAACAGTATCTATCCTATCGATGTAACGTAACTAGTTGTGAAAATGCAATAAGCTATATTTTGTTAACTACAAGAAACTCTTCTAGTTAGGCCAAGAAGTGGTATTCCTTTATCACACTAGATCAAGCAGGCCTTGCAATTTCCCACATTCAAAGAGCATGATGGCAGCCACCTTCATCATAAACAGCAGCTCATACCATGTAGTGACACTAACTAGACTGCCTTATTCTTAAATTTTTAATCCAGAGTTACATTTTATTCAGGCTGACTTGTAAAATGTGTAATCAAACACCTGTTAGAATTTGTGCCATTGATGTGCTTTGCCGCCGGATTAATTTGTTTTTGTTTTGAGCTTGAAGTCTCATAACACACTGCTGCACTCATATTCCTGGCTAAATTAAAAATGTAACAGACCAATGCCAACCATACAATTAATGCCAAGAGCCCAGAGAATTCATAAAATATGTAAAACCTGAGATGGAACTAGTATTAAATTTTCAAATCAGTTTTCATGACAGAGTTTACTGATTGAAGTTACTAAGCCTTAGGAAATGGCTCATCTGAATTTATTTTGACTATGTTTGCCTCTTCATTAAGAACATGTAAAAGAAAATCTGGACTTAGATCTTGCTTCACGCTGACTCAATCCAGTGTAGGTACAAGATAATCACAGAAGGACAGGTTCCTGAATCATTTATCATTTTGGTTAGCTACAGTTTTAACAAAGAAGAAACAATGGTAACCACACCTCCCCTCGGATCCGACACCTGATCAGCTGCACCAGCTCAGCCTTCTACAAATTACATCTCTGAGTGTTTGACAACAAAGAGCTCAGCAAGTCAAAAAATAGTCCTCGGGTATAAAGCACCACCATACTCCTGTACTGCAGTCTCATTCAGACTGTGTATCAGCGATGAGAGCACTAAGATACTCCATTAGTTATATTTCCAACACATTTTCTGGATTTAATGGAAGGAACTGTCGAACAAATGCCAGTGCCCTTCTTGAAACTAGCTCAACAAGTGTTCAGGCAACATTCTTGCACATCAACTTCAATGGACTGGATATTGTGTTAAAAAGCATCTCCTCTGCCAGGTCTCGATTTCAAAACTCTCAAATGACCAGTGTTCCAGGGCAGAATAAAGAAAACACTGAAACCCTTGTAGGATGGCAGCATTGATATTAATGACTGGGAGTAGTGTGCTATGATTTGTTTGAAATGGCTATAATTATCCATCAAGCTACATTGTGCTTTGAGTTTAAATAGCTTAATGAGAAGCAGTGGAGAGGAAAAGTAATGGATGCAAATCTTGCACTCCAGATTCCACTGCCTTCTGCAACATTCTGCTCAATGTGCCCAAAGTTGTGCATGTGGAAAGTCAGCCTGTTCAGTCACTTGGAGACCCCACAGCAGAAACCTGTGACCCAGTGTAGACATGGGCCTCAAAACAAGGGACAGCCGGTGATGACATCTTTTTCACAAATCACTAAAGAAGTGGGAAAAGTGGGGAGACTTCTGACTCCTCATCCAATCATAACACGGTTTATGCAGTTCAGATAAATGTTATCTTTTTGTTTTACGTTCAAGACAAAAATTACATTCTTCAGTCAACAGCCATCTACAGCCATCAGAATCAATTGTGATAAAGAAGATGAAAGTTAATAAGAGTAAATTGATAAAAAAAGCGTGAAACCTTCTAAAGTATGTAAAATGAAAGATATAAAAGTAAATATAGTTCATTTAAAGATTGAAACAGGGGAAATGACAATTTGTTGGCTGTCCTTCTATTTGAGAATTGTTTTGCAAGTTTCTACTATGAGTTGTTATGTGATTGAACAGACTGATTCTCAATCCATGGATCTTTGGTCACATTGGACCTAATATCCTCCAAGTATTGGGATTTAGACAGCAGGATTTGCTTCCTTTTCTTTTCCCCTCTGCTGCTGCTCTGCCGTATCATTGTAATTTTTTTTTCACGTCAACCTGTTCATGAGGTGTTGTTACACACCTCTAGAGCAGGTAGGGTTTGAATGCGGGCCTCCTGGGTCAGAGGTAATGACATTACCACTGGACCAAGAGCCCTGTGCTGCCTTATCATTATAGATATTTTTAATGAGTCTGTTCAGACGAGTTGTTACACATCTTGAGCACGTGGGACTTCAACCCATGCCTACTGGTTCAAAGGTAGGGGCACTACCACTGTACCACAAGTGCCCTCTGCATTATTATCGAGTTTGGATTCAAACATGTTGCAGCTGGATGAAGAAGTTTTCATCATTCTCAATGATTGGTAATAAGCTTCTTCCAATCATTAATTTCAATGCTGATGTGCCTCAAGAAGAATTTCAGAGAGTATTTGATTGTCTTAATTTGGGAGCAGAGGAATAGAAAGTGCATGAAACAAATAATTTCTGTTTTGCATCATAACAGAAGATACAAGGAGCACATCAGAACCAGAAGGGAGCCAAGGATCCGAAGAAAGTGAGAAAGGTAATTAGTGTTAGTGAAGAAAATGTACTGAAGTGGATGATTCTTTCTGCCATCCTCCAACAGTCCCCAGCATCATTGATGCTAGTCTTCAGCCAATGCAGTTCCCTCCAGGTGATATCAAGATTTATCTGAAGACACTGCATACAGTGAAGGATTTGGGCCCTGACAACATCCTAACAAAGTGCTGAATACTTATACTTTTGATTTAGCCAGGCCCCTAGTCATGCTGTTCAAGTACAGTTGCAACACTGGCTTCTACCCAGAAATATGAAAAATTGACCAGTTATATATACAATAAGTAGGACGAGTACAACCCAGCCAATTAACACCAACCAGTCTACTTTTGATCATAGGCAATGTGATGAATTTCTTGACAATGCTACAAGGTGGCATTTGCTGTGCCATAACCTGTTCACTGATGCCCAGTTTACATTCTGTTAGGGCCACCCATCCCCTGACTTCGTTACAGGCCTGGTACAAACATGGATAAAAGATCTGAACTCGAGAGGTGAGATGAGAGTAATTGCGGTTGACATCAAGGCAACATCATATCCTTCACCACCAATGCGCAAGTGCCAACATTGTGTACCATCTACAAAATGTACTGCAATAACACACCAAGTCTACCTCAACAGCTCCTTTGAAACCCATCTAGAAAGAGAAGGGCAGCACATGCATGGGAAGACCACCAAATGCAAGTTCCCCTCCATGCCACTCACATCCTGATTTGGAACTACATCACCATTGTTTGACTGTCATTGAGCCAAAATCCTGAAACTTCCTTCCTAATATCATTGTGTGTGCACCTAGTCCACCATAAACTACAAAGGGCAAAATACGGTTGTTCACTACTGTTGTATAAGGTTCTGGAAGAGTTAATGTTGAAGTTGTTTTCGCTCTGCATAGTCTGATGGTGTCACACGCATAGTCTTTGGGTGAGACAGGAAATTCGACATCATCCTTCATAGCGAGTAGACGTATTATGTACAATTCCTGACAGTCCTATTAATTAAACTTAATATTATAAGTTGTACTTATTGCTTTCATGCAATGAACCATCTTGTTAACTAACACTCGTGTCTTTTCAGTTTAGACCAATGTCCTTTCTCAACCATTAACAGACCCTAGACATATAGAAAAAGGAGAATTGTTGGCAGTAAATAACCTCCGAAGAACCTTTATCCTGTGTAACATGCTAGCAAAAGTAACAGATATCACAAGGGGCAAGCAGGGGCAATTAGGGCAAATACCACATTCCAAATAAAATTAGGAGTGGGAATATAAATGCTAGCCAGTGATGCCCATATCTCATGTGTCACAATGATATAAAGTATGGACTACTCATCTGAATTACATGATCTAATAACTGGGACTTTCAGGGAATGAAACCTTTTTAAAAAGTAACACTTTAATGTTGTCTCGGGTTAAAATCTTCAGTCTCAAGGTCACCCAAAGGACTTTAGACTATCTATTGTTTTTTCTTCATTTTGAACTGGATGCTATCATCTTTTAACTATTTGTGTGTGTCTGTGTGTGCCTGTGGGAAAGACAGCTAAACAGAATATGAGTTAAACAGTTCACAGTAAATTTAAAGAGCAGACTTCACCAGATGAACCTTATACACATAAAGGCAGAGAACAGCAGGAATCTTTCAAAAAGGCCTTGGGAATCATAAATATTAACTGGTTAGGAGACAGAAAGGTTGGGATGTGTATAGCAGGACTAGAATAAATAAGAGTTGAAGCAAACATTACCAGGCTAGGATAATGTTGAGTGATTCCTGTCAGGGTGAATTAAAATATGTACCTAGGACTGGAGAAATCTATTTATTGTATCATTATGTAGTGACAAGGTTGGAATTTGTGGATGTTACTAAAAATGTATAAGTTGATGAATTTCTTGTATTCAGTCGTGCTTTTATTCCAACTGATCTGGAGTAAACTCTCTTCCTGTGTATGCTTGAATAAGCAATCAAAAACCTGGACTCAAGGCTCTTGCGATTGATCCTGAGAAGTAAACAGAACAGTGTGTGTAAGTTACTGCAGAGGGGGCGTATGATTGATGTTACTTCTTTCTTTCATTCAAAAAAAAACTTGTAATTGGCTCTTTATCACTTACAATGAAAACTGTTAACATTTTAATTGAAAAAAGGCATAGCTGTGTTCCTAGAGAAACCTAAACCTTTGTAACTATCAACTGGGGAAGTTGAAAAGAGGGGAAGCAATTCACCTTCCTCACTTTGTCACAATGTAGGAATGAATTTTAAAAAAGTGCATGTAATGAATACCCAGCAAATTCCAGGTCTACGCAAGGATTTTAAAAGAAGTGACTAGACAGATAATGGATGCATGGATGGTGATCTTCCAAAATTCCCTAAATTCTAGAATGACTCCAGTTGTTTGTAAAGTAGCAAACGTAACATCACCATTCCAGACATAACTGACCAGTTAGCCTGATGTCTGAAAGATGTGATAATTCATCATCAAAAAGTAGTAACAGTGCACATAGAGAATCGTTATATGGCTATACAGGGTCATTATGGCTTTATGAAAGAGAAAGCAAGTTTGAGAAATCTGTTCAAGTTTTTGAGGAGATATCTAACAATATAAATAAGAGACACTATTGGGCACTGCATTGTTGTATCTTACAACAGCATTCAATGAGGTGCCACATTCAGTGATTTTGTACAGGAAAGGGATCACAGGGTTAATTGTGGTATACTTGCATGGACAAAGAACAGGAATAAATTTCCTCATGTGCTGCAAGGATCACTGTTATGACCTCAGATATGTACATCAATCATTGATTACTTAAATGAATGGACTTTGTGTAATATCTAAGTTTCATTGCAACAACAAGTTGGTGGTAAAATATGTTGTCAGGCATCCATACAATCTACAAGGGATGGAGACTGGTTAACTGAGTGTGAAAGGAAGTGGAAGGTGGAATATAATATCATCTTGTTTCCTTTTTGATGGTGACTAGCTAGCTTGCTGACTGGCTTCCAGCACTTTCCTTTCTTTTTACCTGGAGTGCAGGAGAGTCTATTAGCTGTCTTCATGCTGTGACTTTCACATTAGTCGACACTGGTGCATCAATCCATTAACACATACAGGCCAGGGTTGCAGAATTTTTTTAACTTGTGTTTTTCATTTTTCTAGAAGGGTAAAACAAAAGCATGCTTTTTGATTGCTGTTCACAGTTTGGAATATAACCCACAGGAGATGTTTTCCACTAAGAGGAGGTCATTAGATTGTCTTGCTCCTTTTGTCCTTTAAACTTGTCTCTTTGAAGCTTCCTTGACACCCTCAAGGTGTGACATTCCTAGGGTTCACACAAACAACCTTTCAGCAGTCAGTGAATTCCATGCTAAGAACTTATATTATCAATTAGGCTTAACTTGCAGTCTTTGTTTTAAAAAAAAACACATCTTGTCCAAAAGTTCATTGTGTCCCAAAGTAATTAAGGTTTCTGAATCCTCATCGTGACAAGGAAAAAGACGTAAAAATAAAACAAAGGATTGCAGATGCTAGAGATCTGAAACAATAATAGAAACTGCTGGATGAACTCAGCAGGTCTGGCAGCATCTGTTGGGAGAAAACAGAGTTGATGTTTTGCATCCAGCGACTCTTTGTCTCTACCTATCCACTCACCTCTCCCATTAACTCTTTAAGACCATTATCTGAAACAACATCACCTCCAAGCTTTAATCTCCATTGTTATCATTTATACATTCACATGTACAACCACCTTTCTATTTACCACTAACCTATCCACCCTTCTCAACCATCCCAAGTCTCTTACTTCACAAATTCAAGCAGTTTTGAAGGTTGCACAATTGTACAAAAATGTATTCTTTTCAGACTTGGAAGATTGGTTGGTCTTTGGCTTGAAGACTGTTGGCCTTGATTCTTATCTTGATTGTGATCAGTCTGTAAACTGCTAACATTATGATGCTCCTCACTGGGTTCATTCCAAACAAGCATTAGTGGATGAGATCAGGTTCCTGCGATTCTTCCATACAACTCCAAATATACTATATAAAACTACAGAAAAGACACCATTTAGTAAATACTTAAGAGTGATGAATGACCCCAGACAATATGCATATACATTGAAACGTGCTGTCTACATGTTTACAGTTCTATAGAAACCATTCCCGATTGCTGTAGAATGCTTCTCATCAGCATTGTTTTCCCTTGCCAGCATTCTTACTGGTAGCTCACTGAACCTCGTAGCTTTCTCCACCCTGCTGGCCGCTCAGCTGTACCCTTTTGTGTCTGTGATCTCTTCTCTCTCTCTCTATTTTCTGTGCAAAATCTTGAAAATGGAGAAATGGTCCACAGATGACTCAACTGTTGAAGAAGTGAGAAGTGTATATTACTAATTGATTCATTTTTATTCATAAGTAACCCAATTGCTTCTCAGTAAAGAAATACATGTGATTTGGACTGGCATTCCCTCCAGTTTCTAGCCTTGATCATCAGCTCAGCGTTACGTTCTCTGAGACTATCCAGTCCACAGACATCCGACTGCAGTGGTGGCTATTGCAACAGCAGAGGCAGCTGAGGTGGGATTTCTTTGGAATCCATGGAATGCGCTGTGTGTATAGAATGCGCTGTGTGGAAGGAGGTGGAGGCAGCTTCAATTGAGACATTCAAGAGGGATTAGGAGATTTGTTTGGATAAAAATAATGTGCAAGGAAATGGGGCAAAAACAGAAGATTGGCACGAGGTTATGGTGCACATTTGAGGAGCTAATGCAGACATTGCGGCTGAATAGCCTCCTACTACACCTTAAGACTTCTGTGATCAGCTACAAGGACAATATATGATCACTGATCCACTGATTTTTGGACAACCATAACATTCTGATTGAGGATTCTTATCAATACCAGCTGCCTTTTGCTTGTGAAGTAGCTGCTATGTACAGTTGACTTTTATGACGGTGAATACCTTACTGCTCATGCTGTCTAAGACTGTTTTCTTTCTTTAACAGACATTTTAATAGTCCTGTGGAACTCAACTGTAGGGTAGGGAGTTGACGCTTCAGTTTTGCTGTATTTGTTGTACCTCTTTGTAAATAGGGGCAGTGTGGTGGCTCAGTTGTTAGCACTGCTGCCTCACAGCGTTAGGGACCCAGGTTCAATTCCACCCTCAGATGACTGCCTGTGTGGAGTTTGCACATTCTCCCCACGTCTGCGCGGGTTTCCTCCAGGTGTTCCGGTTTCCTCCCACAGTCCAACGTTGTGCAGGCTAGGTGGATTGGCCATGCTAAATTGCCTGCAGTGTTCAGGGATGTGTAGATTAGGTGGGTTATAGGGGAGTGGGTCTGGGTGGGACACTCTGAGGGTCAGTGTGGACTTGTTGGGCCAAAGGGCCTGTTTCCACACTGTAGGGATTCTATGATTTTGACCTATCAACAATTCTGATGGTAATGATCCACACACAAGTAAGGTGGGCCAGAATTTCACTAAGGCTGTATAAAGGTCAATGCTTTCCTTCTAAAAGGATTTGATCAGCTGAATCCTACGTTCATCTTCCCCAGTCAACTGTCAGTATCTCAGAAAACTAATCACATGTTCAAATCCACCATGCTCTGAGATTAAGCCCTCGACTTTCCCAAAAGGAGAAACATCCCTTCCACATCTACCTCGTCGAGTCCCTTGACTGTTTTATTTGTTTCATTAAGACCATCCTTCATTTTTCTGGATCAACCTTCTCAACCTCTCCTCAGAAGAAATCTATCCATATCCAGAATAAACCTAGTGAATCTTCTCTGGACTGCCTCCAATTCAGTATATCTTTCCTTTGATCAGGGGACCAAATTGTTCACTGTATTCTATGTGTGATCTAACTAGTGGCTTGTATATTTGTGGCAAGACCTCCCACTTTTTATACTCTTTGAAATAAATGCTCATATTCCATTTACGTATCCTTTTAACTGCTGAACTTGTACGCTAGCTTTTTGTGATTTATGCACAAGGACTCCCAAATTCATCTGTGCTTTAGCTTTCTGTAGTCTCTCTTCATTTAAATAATATTCACCTCCTCTATTCTCCCTGCCAAAGTGCGTAACCTCACATTTTTCCAACGTTACATTCAGTCTGCCAGGTTTTTCCCCATTTACATAAGCTGTCCATGTCTCTTTGCAGATTCTTTGTGTCATTCTCACCACTCATCATCTTACCTATTTTTGTGTCATCTGTAAACATAGAAAGGTACATTCACTTCCCTTATCTACGTCTTTAATTGTGGCCTTAGCACTGATTTCTGTGGCACTCTACTAGTTAAAGGTTGCCATCTTCAAATGCTCCCTGTGCCCCACCCACCATCACAATTCTCTGTTATCTGTTATTTCACCAATCTTCTACCTGTGCTGAAATACTACTCCCAACACCTTGGGCACTGTTGTGAGTGAATTTCTTCAGGACCGTATTTTTTCTTTCGTTGCCACTGAAGTAACCCCACAGAGGTTGGTATCCCATCACCAAGTCACCCTTTATTTATACAGCGTACTTGGCACTGGTCCGGCTTCCGGAGCACCAGCCCTCAGAGTAAACAGAAACTCCGACGCTCCTGTTTATATCTGTCAGCCAGGGCTCCCTGATTGGACCAGGTTAACAGCTCCAATCGTGGAATCTCTATGAGATTCACCTGGCTGACCTTGTTACAATCACTGCAGTATGATTCTTTTTGTTTCAATTTGATTCTACCCTTAATTTCCCTTGATAATTATAGTTGGTTTATTCCTTTTCTAGAATCATTTTTCCTCACCAAATATATCTTGGAGCAAGAAATGTACTACTTTTTTAAACATCTGCTATTGTTAATCAACCATCTTTCCTGCGAAACCTCTTTCCCAGTCCACTCGAGCCAGCACTGCTCTCATTCCTTTGTAATAAACTTTCTTTAAGTTTAGATACTTGTGGATAAACTTAAGTTCATGGTCAATTTTGGATTGGCCAGGTAATGTATGCCCAATTTCTAATTGGTTTCTTTAATAGTCAAGGTTATCTTAGTGATATCACTTCCTACAATCACCTGGTTCATGCTTTCATGTGTCAATCGTCTTATAAGATCAACCTTTAATTTACAACTTGCTCCTCTTAGTTTAGCAACTCCTCAGATCTTTGCCAAGAAAAAGTGGCACTGGTGAAACAATGTGTATTTCTGCTTAGTGCATTTAACTATCATCCCTAAAGATCCAAATTATACATCCAAATAAAATCAAAATAAATATAAAACTCACTTTTGGACCTAATCCTAAAATTTGCAGTTACACATATGTATGTGCATAGGTCTGATATACACTTTGTTGCAAACCAAACCCTTTTAAAACATAAACTCTGTCTTTAAGTAAAAGCTATGTTCACTGCAAAAGCTTAAATTCACAATAGCAAAAGGGATAAAACAATGCAACCATAAATCGTACTTTTGACCTGGGTTAAAAAGCTTTTTAAGGATAAGTAGTTGATAGGGTAAAGTTGCAGTCAGTGCGACGGGTTGAAGTGTGTCTATTTTAATGCAAGAAGTGTCAGGAACAAGGGTGACGAACTTAGTGCATGGATCAGTACTTGAAACTACAATGTTGTGGCCATTACGGAGACATGGATAACACAAGGGCAGGAATGGTTGTTGGATGTTCTGGGGTATAGATGTTTCCAAAGAAATAGGGAGGGAGGTAAAAGAGATGGGGGAGTGGCATTGCTAATTGGAGATGGTATTACATCCGCACAAAGGGAGGTCGTCGAGGAGGGTTTATCTCCTAAGTCAGTATGGGTGGAAGTCAGAAACTGGAAAGGAGCAGTCACTCTATTGAGAGTTTTCTATAGACCCCCCAATAGCAACAGAGACACTGAGGGACAGATTGGGAGACAGATTTTGGAAAGATGCAGAAGTAATAGGGTTGTTGTCATGGACGACTTCAACTTCCCTAATATAGAACGGAACCTCCTAAGTGCAAATAGTTTGGAAGGAGCAGATTTTGTCAGGTGTGTCCAGGAAGGATTTCTGACTCAATATGTAGGTAGGCTGACTAGAGGCTACATTTGATTTGGTGCTTGGCAACGAACCAGGCCGGGCATTAGATCTCTCGGTGGGAGAGCATTTTGTTGATAGTGATCACAACTCTCTGACATTTACTATAGTCATGGAGAGGGATAGGAGCAGACTTTATGGGAAATTATTTAATTGGGGGAGGGGAATTACAATGCTATTAGGCAAGAACTGCGGAGCATAAACTGGGAACAGATGTTCTCAGGGAAACGCACGGCAGAAATGTGGAGGTTGTTTAGGAAGCACTTGCTACGAGTACTGGATAGGTTTGTCCACTGAGGCAAGGAAGGGATGGTAAGGTGAAGGAACCTTGGATGACAAGACATGTAGAACATCAAGTCAAAAGGAAGAAGGAAGCTTACTTAAGGTTGAGGAAGCAAGGATCGGACAGGGCTCTAGCGATCTACAAGGCAGCCAGGAAG
The DNA here is from genome assembly GCF_021869965.1 of Rhincodon typus. Classification (NCBI taxonomy): domain Eukaryota; kingdom Metazoa; phylum Chordata; class Chondrichthyes; order Orectolobiformes; family Rhincodontidae; genus Rhincodon; species Rhincodon typus. The sequence goes on from NC_063337.1 coordinate 80,797,361, forward strand.
GAACTGAAGAATGGACTTAGGAGAGCTAGAAAGGAGTACGAAAAAGCCTTGGTGGGTAGGATCAAGGAAAACCCCAAGGCGTTCTATGCTTATGTTAGGAACAAGAGGATGGCCAGAGTGAGGGTAGGGCCAATCGGGATAGTGGAGGCAACTTGTGCACGGAGTCAGAGGAGGTAGGGGAGGTCCTTAATGAATACCTTGCTTCAGTATTCACCCGTGAGAGGGACCTTGACGTTTGTGAGGACAGCATGAAACAGGTAGATATGCTCGAACAGATTGATGTTAGGAAGGACGATGTGCTAGAAATTTTGAAAAACATGAGGATAGTTAAGTCCCCTGGTCCAGACGGGATATACCCAAGGTTCTACGGGAAGCGAGGGAAGAGATTGCTGCCCCTTTGGCGATGATCTTTGCGTCCTCACTGTCTACTTGATTAGTACAAGATGATTGGAGGTTGGCAAATGTCATTCCCTTGTTCAAGAAAGGGAATAAGGATAATCCTGGGAATTATAGACGGGTCAGTCTTACTTCTATGATGGGCAACTTCTTGGAGAGGATTCTGAGATAGTATTTATGATTATTTGGAAAAGCACAGTTTGATTAGAAATAGTCAGCATGGCTTTGTGAGAGGTAGATCATGCCTCACAACCCTTATTGAATTTTTTGAGGTTGTGACAAAACACATTGATGAAGGCAGAGCGGTGGATGTGGTGTATATAGATTTTAGCAAGGCATTTGATAAGGTTCCCCATGGTAGGCTCATTCAGAAAGTAAGGAGGCATGGGATTCAGGGAAATTTGGCTGTCTGGACACAAAACTGGCTGTCCAATAGAAGGCAGAGGGTGGTAGTAGATGGAAAGTATTCAGCCTGGAGCTCGGTGACCAGTGGTATTCCACAGGGATCTGTTCTGGGGCCTCTGCTCTTTGTGATCTTTATAAATGACTTGGATGAGGAAGTGGAAGGGTGGGTTAGTAAGTTTGCCGCTGACACGAAGGTTGGCGGAGTTGTGGACAGCGTGGAGGGCTGTTGTAGTTTGCAACAGGACATTGGCAGGATGCAGAGCTGGGCAAAGAAGTGGCAGATGGAATTCAACACAGAAAAGTGTGAAGTGATTCATTTTGGAAGGTCGAATTTGAATGCAGAACACAGGGTTAATGGCAGGATTCTTGGCAGTGTGGAGGAACAGAGGGATCTTGGGGTCCACGTCCATAGATCCGTAGAGTTGCTTCCCAAGTTGATAGGGTTGTAAAGAAGGCGCATGGTGTGTTCGCTTTCATTGGCAGGGGAATTGAGTTTAAGAGCCGTGAGGTTATGCTGCAGCTCTATCAAACCATGGTTAGACCACTCTTGGAATATTGTGTTCATTTCTGTTTGCCTCATTCTAGGAAGGATGTGGAAGCTTTAGAAAGGGTGCAGAGGAGATTTACCAGGATGCTGCCTGGACTGAAGGGCAGGTCTTATGAGGCAAGGTTGAGGGAGCTAGGGGTTTTTTCATTGGAGCGAAGAAGGATGAGAGGTGACTTGATAGAGGTGTACAAGATGATGAGAGGCATAGATAGAGTGGATAGCCAGAGACTTTTTCCCAGGGCGGAAATGACATTACGAGGGAGCATAATTTTAAGGTGATTGGAGGAAGGTATAGTGGAGATGTCAGAGGTAGGTTCTTTACACAGAGAGTGGTGGGCACATGGAATGCGCTGCCGGCAGTGGTAGTAGAGTCAGATACTTTAGAGACTTTTAAGCGACTCTTGGATAGGCACATGGAGGATAGTAAAATGTAGGGTATGCAGGGTAGATTTATCTTAGTAAGATAATAGGTCGGCACAACATCGTGGGCCAAAGGGCCTGCATTGTTCTGTGTTCTATGAAACTATTTGACAACTAGCCATAATTATACAGAATATATTTTGATTCATCACTTGTTCTATTAAGTGAATATTGCTAATTATTTAAAAATAACCAGTCTCACAACCCTAATTGTAAACCTTGTTTTTATCCAGGTAGCTTTGGAACATATAAATCTGCTGAAGCATATGCCAGTGATCTAACATCAATTGTTAGGAAACTTCTGGAAAAGGTTCTGAAGAACAGAATTTATCACCAGGGCAAATTGGACATAATGTTGTCTTAGTGGTAGAAAGCAGAGGGTGCTGGTTGGAGGTATTTTTTGTGAGATGCAGGAAGGATGTTCCCAGTGACAGGGGAGTTCAGAACCAAGGGTCACAGATGAGAGGTTGAGAGGAGACCTTACAGACGTTTGTAAAATCATGAGGGGTGTAGATGAGGTGAATGGCAGGTGTCTTTTCCCTAGAGTGGGAGATTTCAAGACGAGGGCACATACTTTTAAGGTGAGAAGAGAAAGATTTAAACATGACATGACAGGTAATTTTTTTACACAGAGAGTGGTTCGTGTGTGGAATGAAGTTCCAGAGGAAGTGGTCGATGTAGTACAGTTACAACGTTTAAAATAAATTTAGATAAGTACATGAACACAAAATGTTTGGACAGGATATGGGCCAAGCGCAGGCTGGTGGGGCTAAATTAGTTTGGGATTATGGTCGGCAAGGACTTGTTGGACCAAAGGGTCTGTTTCCATGCTGTATGACTCTGTAGCTCTATGACTGGAGGCCTGTATCCAGTGGTGTATTACAAGGTTCAATGCTGGGTCCATTGTTTTTAGTGGACGTTAATGATTTGGGCACAAGTATAGGAGGTTTTATCAGTAAGTTTGTAGATGAACTAAAATTGGTAGCGTGGTAAATAGTGAGTGGGAAAGATTTAGACTACAGGAAAATACAGACAAGCTGAACAGATAGGTGAAACAAAGGCAGATAGAGTTTAATCCTAAAAGGTGTGAAGTGATGCATTTTGGGAGGACTGACAAGGCAAGAATGTACATAATGAATGGTTGGATCCTGTGTGGTGTTAAGGATCAGCGGGACCTTGGAGTACATGTATACAGATCTTTGAAGGCAACTGGCCAAATGCATAGGGTGATTAAGAAGGCATATGGAATACTCACCTTTATTAATCAAGGTGTGGAATACAAGAACTGGGATGGAATGATGGAGCTGTATGGGAAGTTAGCTAAGACACAACTGGAATACTGCATATAGTTCTGGTGGCCGCTTTATAGAAAAGATATGATTGCTCTGGAGACGATGCAGAACAGATTCACCAGGATGGTTGACTGGGCTGGTGTGTTCCAGCTATAAACAGAGACTACACAGGCTGGGGTTATTTTACTTGGAGCAGAGAAGGCTGAGGGAGATTGATTGAGAACTACAAAATCAGGAGCTGCATACATAGGTATGTTAGAAATAACTCTCCTTAGTGGAGGGGGCACAGATTTAAGGCAGGGGGCAGGAAGTTTAGAGAGGATTCATAGAATTATTTTTCCACACAGTGTGGTGGATATCAGGAACTCGTTGCATGAAAGCATGGTATGAACCATTACAACATTTAAGAAGTATTTAGATGAACACTTGAAACACCACAGTATAACGGGCTATGGAACAAGTACTGAGAAACAGGATTAGAGAAGTAGATCCTTAAAGATTGGCCTGGACTCTGGGCTGATCTGCTTCTTTCCATGTTGTAATACTCTGTGACTTGACTTAACCAAAGTATGTGTAACTGAATCAACACTACTAAAACATCTGACCCAATATTTGTAATACTTAGCCTATGGGAAGAACAACTTAGTTTCTCACAAAATATAACATTAATTCATATCTGCTATTTGCATCTCTTGACCAATGTGAAGAGTACTCCCAGCTTCTCCACAACAGTCAATCTAATCTGAATTTGTATCTTTCTTTAGAGGCCGTAAAAACATTTAGTCCCTAAGTCATTCTTGTCACCAATCATCATTGTAGTGTTGGCTTTACTGTGATGGTAGACTCACTGGAGCCCAGTTGCATCCTAACTATAACTCCTTGTTCTTACTTAGAGCTATATCACAGCATTTGACACTTAAAAAATGCCAACTTTAAGATTTTCCTTTCTACAACATATCCTATTTATCATTATAAAGGAGACTTTCATCTCTTAGCTGATGTACGGTACAATTTGATCATTTAATCCTTATCAACTACACAAATGTGCAAATGAGGTGAAGTCTAACAATATTTTCACTGCACATTCCCAACCCCTTCCTAACATAATTCTTCCCTCACTGAACTACAACTGCAGTTCTGCTTCTTAAAAAAGGCCTTCAGCCACAGACCTCATTGTTACATTTTACTTCTGCTAGTTTGTAGCCCACAGTCTTGAAAGATTCATTCTTTGCCCACCATTCTCACCAGGCCTCCCAACTTAATATATCTGCCAACACTGTCCAACACCAGAGGAAACCTATCACTCGTTACCAGTGCTAACCATTGTATGGTTCACTAGTTTATGTCATTTAAAATTATTGTAATACTTTGGGAATAAAGTCAACTGTAATTCAAAACACACTTCATGAGATCTGTTTTCTATTTATACCGATCACATAGCATCAAGTTATTATGATCTGGAATAAACTCGCAGAAAGTGGTCGGAGAAAATTCTACACTGACTTTCAAAATGCCAAAAGTCATGATAGGCAGACTTCTTCTGTCTTATGATTATTTATAATCCATTGCACCAGCCTTACTTGTAACATCCCTGCTTTCCACCATATCACACTTTGTTCCTTCTTACTCTTTGCTTTCCATCTTTTCCCTATAGCTCTGCCCTTATTTAAAAGTTTTTTTTTCATTTGTAGATAGGAATAGGCCTGTTGAACCATTCAATTAGATCAGGATTGAATGGACAAGCTTGAACTGTTAAAGTCATGCCTCATGATTTGACTAACCCACCAGAGGAAATCAGTTTCTTTAATCATCGTAAACATCTCAATTAGTTCACCCTTAATTTTCTAAATTCAAAGTAACAAAGGCATAGTGTACAGAATCTGTCTTAATTTAAACATTTTAGCCCTATTATCAGTCCAGTTTACGTGCTCTGCAGCCTGAAGGCCAATTCTAGAGCTGAATACAGTACTCCAAATGACGTCTACCCACAGCCCTGTACAACTATAAATTTTTCCACTTTGTTAACTTCTTGAGCTAAAAAAAACCAACATCGCAACAGCGCCTTAAAAAAATTAATTTCTGATGAAGGGGACCTGTGATATTGGTCTACATTACTGAAATTGGCCTTATGATTCTCGAATAGCAATTGCAATTTATTTTCTCGACATACAGCATGCATCTTTGCTCTTGTCATTCTCTGGAGGGATTTCTGCAGCACAGCCAGTGTTTAAAGCTGAGTTCATACATTTTTGTTTCGGACGCAATGCTAAGAGGAAGAAGTGAAAATATGGCACTCCAACCTAGTTAGCCTGCCTCGGGTTACAGAGAGAGAGAGAGGTGAGAAGGCTGGAGGGGTTGCAGGAAAGGCAACGTTTTACTGTAGCAAACTGGGTTGGGAGGGCGGAGCCAGGATCGGCGCGAGCGCAAGTGAGAGTTGGTTGGTTATACAGGGGGGGTCCCCGCTCTGTCGGGTCGCGTGCTCCAGGCCGGGATTCCAGAGACAATGCAGAAACCAGCGCTACAGAACATTCAGAATGTTACCCTGAGCCTCACCCTGCCCATCTCGTGTCAGATCTGCTTGGGGAAGGTACTGTACAGCCACCGGGGGAGGGGGTATAAAGAGTGCAAGGAGGTGGAGAGGCTCTTCCTGTATTGCAACCGCACCAGTCGGGAAAAGATGCATTTTGTTTTCCTTCTCTTTCCATTGCAGTTTTTTTTTATATAGACAAAACATATATTTCTTTTCGAAATGAATCCACCATCCCCGTCCCTTGCTGATTGCAGCTTAGAAAATTAATGGTGTTGAAAATTGGGACGAGGAACCTGACACTTTTGTTTTACTCTTTGTCTGAAGAATCCAGTTCATTTCTTTAAATCGTTGCAAACTTTGCGAAGGTTTGTGTGCTGCTGTAAAGTTCAGAAAGGAAAGGAAAGGAAACTGGTGGACACTCTCTTTTCCTGGTTTAAATTCTCACTTCCGCATTATTTTGTCGGTTGGTCAAAATGTGTTGTTGAATGGCAACCGGAACTTTGAACAACTCTGTCAGACTATTCATGGCAATGAACACTTCCAGAAACTCTTACGTTGTGCTTTTTTTTACAGTAATTTTTTAATGCATTTTGTATATCTTTAATTCGACTCGACATTTGCCATACATAACTCGATGTCACTTTCAAATCATTCCACAATGAAGAAAGTAGTTTTATTTCCATATGTACTATTGTCCTGTCAACTCTGATCGTGGCGCAGCCACGTGAGACAGCAAACAGAAAGGATCTTGATTGTTCTTGCAAGATATTGCTGTTTTGTGCTTATTCAAGAATATTTGCGTGAGTACAAAAAAAGTTCAAAAATAGAGACTTGCATCTATCAACCTTTATCAATCTCATTACCTCTCTGCCATTTTACCTCCAATGTGACAATATTGAAATGTGATCATTGTAATGTAGGAAACACAGGGGCCAATTTGTACAAAGTTAGCTTCCACAACCATCAATGAGATAGTGATCAAATAGTCTGATTTAAGTACCATCATAGGAGTGAATAGTGGCCAGAGTCAGAAAATCAGTTTATATTCACTGAGAGAGCTTCTGGGACCTCCGCTTAATATTGCATCCCAAGGTCATCCCCTCCACAGCGCAGAGTTTTATTATGTTTAAGTGCTGACCTAGGTTATTTGCTGAAGAGTTTGGTCTGGGACTGGAATGCAAGAACTTTGCTGTAACAAGACACAAATTAGCTCTTTTTTGATGTAATCAACTTTAATTTCTATAATTATGACTAAAAGTATGAGAAGTTTACTTACTAGTTAGACATGAGCAGAAGTAATGTAATCAAGAGATTGACAGTATTATATCTTGCTGGATGTTGCTTTGTAAGTAGCTGCAGTTTGTTTTTGGAGTTATAACTCTCACCAGTTCATCAATTTATCTTATAGAAACCTATAAAATTCTAACAGGAATAGACAAGGTAAATGCAGGAAAGATGTTCCCAATGACTGATGAGTCCAGAATGAGGGGGTCACAGTCTAAGGATACAGGGTAGGCCAATTAGGACTCAGATAGAGAGAAATTTCTTCACCTAGAGATTAGGGAGCCTGTGGAATTCTCAGCAACAGAAAGCAGTAGAGGCCAAAACATTGAATGTTTTCAAGAAGGAGTTAGATGTAGTTCTTAGGGCTAAAGTGATCAAAGGGTAGGGGAGAAAATAGGAACAGGGTACTGAGTTAGATGATTAGTCGTGATCATATTGAATGGCAGAGCAGGTTCAAAGGGCCAATGGCTTACTCCTATTTTCTGTGTTTCTATCATGACATTATTAGCGGAATTAAATATCAGATGTGATATGGTTTGTTGAACATGACTGACTCAGTTGTGTGAATGTGTTAACCTCAATTAATACTCATTTTGCAAACGCTTTAGGTTCGTCAACCAGTCATCTGTTCGAACAACCATGTTTTCTGTTTCATGTGTATGCGGTCTTGGCTGAAAAACAGTACCCAGTGCCCAACTTGTAGAATTCCAATCACATCTGAAAACCCTTTCAAGGAAGTGCTCGGTAAGCCTATTTTAAAATGACATAAATGGCTAGGTTCTTTTTATTTTTATTAAATAGCTTGGTGCTTTTTCTCTGTGCTTGTATAAAAGGGCAAATTTAGTTTGTTTTTACGAGTAGCAATGTTCTTTCTTTGTGAAGATAGAAACAGTCCAGTGTTTTTTTGCTGACCATGATGCCAATCTAAACTAATCCCATCTGCCTATAGGATCGATATCCCTCTATTCCCTGCCTGTTCACGTGTCTGTCTAAATGCTTTTTCAACATTGCTATCATCTCTGCTTCTACCACCTCCCCTGGCAGCACGTTCCAGGAACCGACTACCCTGGAGGTAAAAAAAAAACTTTCCTAGCACACCTCCTTTAAAGTTTTCCCCTCTCACCGCAAGTCTTTGTGCCCTAGTCCTCAAAGTAGGCATTTTCAGCCTGACAAAATGACTCCGACCATCCACTTTATCCATGCCTTTAAATTTTATAAACAGTATTTCTATCAGGTAGCCCCTCAGCCTCCGAGGCTATAGTAAAACCAATCCAAGTTTGATCACCCATACATTTAATATACTTTTCAGTATTCCCAGGCAGTACTAGTAATGCATGTACAGTGCAATTCAGAGCTGAAGGGCCTGTTCTTGTGCTGTACAGTTCTATGATATAATTATACTTGAATCCTACTTTGACGATATATTTTAGATTAGTGTGCCCTTTCTGGACTCGTAGCAGGTAAATGGTGATTAAAATTAAATGACTAAACTGGGGAGCTGTATCAGAAAAGTCGAGATTGTTGCATATATAGTGCATATGTAAAAATCCCATGAGTAGGACTGATGAATATTGTAGGTGGGATAGTTATGTTGTGGAAAGAATATAGGTAATTTGTTGACTCTGTGTATAAGAGGGAAACAGCTTTTGGTCAGTCCGTTTTCCTTCACTTGTGTGTAGTTGAATTTAGTCCCTTCCCACGCAGCCAAACACATGTTTCTGCAGAATTGCCCTTGACTCCTGAAGCCTATCATTTAAAGCTGGGAGAAAGTATACAATTCATCATTGGACAAATCCTAACCTTGTATTTTGATAAACTAATCTTGTCCAACATGAATTGCTGACGAGCCATGGGATGTATTATGGGGATTTTTTTTTAACATGGGCACTAAAATAGCTAGAAAGCACCTCATCACAAAGATAAATTTGCTTTACAAGTGTATTTACTGAACAAACATTTCCTTTTGAGTAGAAAAAACATTTACCATCTTGCTCTTTCACTGAAGGTTTTGAATCTTGGCATGGATTTATCAGACATCTTGGTGCGGCTTCTGCATTTTCATCCATCAGTTGCGAGCAGCACTCTGACTTCTTCAGTGACTGAGTCACTCTTCTCAGCATTGACATATAGCAGATCTTCCCTCTCTGGTGGGAGGAAACTGTTTATCCTTTACAATGACATGCCTACTGGAGTTGCTTGTATTGGTTGAACATGTTTTTTTGTGCTGGCCTGGAGCAGTTACTCTGATTGGCCAGACTCTCCATAATAAGAGTTCTGCACAATGTTGCTGATATCTCCATATTACAAACTATTTTGGATAACCAGTAAGTACTAACCAAGGATGTAAAGTGCACAAAATGGTCAAAAGATGACTTGTTCTTCAGCTTTACATCTTATCAACAAATACATAAAATGAGTAAAATGTATATGGATACATCATGAGGATATGAATTTGTGATCACTTGCCCAAAGATGGCATTTTTATATAATTAAAATTTCAAATTGGTTTCTGAGTTGATCAGAGATAGCTAGAGTCTAACAATTTGCTTTACTACTCATAATGTTTTGTTATGACCAGATAAATGCACTGTACACTGACTTTCTCAGCACAATAATTATTCCTGAAAGTCTGCAACGCAAAGTTTCATGTTTCATTTTGACTGTTGCTGACACACTTCTGAATTTCTTTTGTTATGCCATCAGATTTCTGTAAGCCGGGTATAAGCTTAGAGATGCTACCTTATACAGGTGCAAATGACATAAGTAGCAATAAATACAAACAGATCTTATTAAACATAAGCTTAATCAGTGGGGAGAGGATGGTGTAGTGGTAACACCACAGGACTAGAAATCTAGAAGTACCGGCTAATACCGTGAGGTTGTGCGTTCAGATCTCAGCATGGACGTTGATGAAATTTAAATCCAATTAGTAAATCTGAAATAGAGAACTGGTCTCAATGATGGTGACCATGACAACTATCATCAAATGTTGTGAAAATCCATCTGTTTCGCAAATGTCTTTTGGGAAGGGAAATCTGACATCTTTACTTGGCCTAGCCTAAATTTGACTCCAGACCTACCATATTGTCATTGACTTTTAGTTGCTCTCTGAACTAATCCAACAAAGCATTTGCCTCGGGGACATTTGGGGATTAACAAACAAATGCCAGCAATGTCCGTATCTCATGAAAGAATAAAGAAACAGGAAAAGGTATTGTAAATTCCAAATGAAATTCACCGTATTTTACTTAATCACCATTCAGGTGGAACAGATGGAACAGAAAATTGTGACAGTCCATCAGTTAAGCGACACCTTCGAAAAACCAGGCTGGATCTACTACATAGAGAATATGAGGTCAGGCATTTGCTGTTGAACAAATATTTTTCTGTATTGGTCTGAATAGGAGAAGATTTTGTTTTTTAAAAAGCAGCAAACATCAAGCTATTTGAATGCACTTTCTTTTTGAAAAATCTTAACTTCTGGCAAAATATTGCCAGCAATTGAGTTCTCCCCTACTTGTATTTGTGCTTACACCTGTGTCATGAATCTGTAATTTACAAGACATTGGTAAAGCCATATTGGGAGTACTGCATACAATACTGGTTGCTCTGCTATAGGAAAGATGTTACTAAACTGGAAATGGTGCAAAAAAGATTTACCAAGACTGGAAGGTTTGAGTTATATGGAAAGACTGAACAGACTGGGACATTTTTTCCCTGGAGAGTAGGAAGCTGAGGAATGACTGTATACAGGTTTATAAAGTCACAAGAGGCAAAAGTCAAGTGAATAGCCAACGTCTTTTCCCTAGGGTAAGGGAGTCCAAAACTAGAGGGCATAGATTTAAGGTGAGAGGGGTAATATTTAAAAGGGACCTGAAGGGTAACTTTTTCATGTAGAGGGTGGTGCATGTATGGAACAAGCCGCCAGAGGAAGTGGTAGAGGCGAGTACAGTTTCAGCATTTAAAAGACATTTGGACAGACATGTAGATAGGAAAAGTTTACAGGATATGGATGAAATGAAGGCAAATGGGATGACAGGTATTTTTCCTATAAGGCGATAGTTGTATTCTTCTGTGACCTCATGCTATAGAAAATCGCCATAGAAAATCATGTTGTAGGGAAATCGCTATATGTACAGCAGAAAGTTCGCGTTATCCAAACAGCGTCCACTATTCCTCAATCGCGTTACAGCCAACTCGCATTAATGAAACGTGTTATAGCAGAAATACCTGTAGTTCGGTTCAAGAAACCTGGTCAGCATGGATGATTTTGGCCAAAGAATCTGTTTCCAAGCTGTTTACCTCAATGACTCGATGACTCTATGGTGCTTTTGATGAGGGACAGGGTGCACTCTGGGTTAGTACTATGTTCCAGAATTTTGAGAGGAAGTGATGATAGAATAGAATAGGAATTTTGGGGAGTAATGGGCTGACGTGTGGTAGAACAGTGAATAAAGGGCATTGTCTAGCAGCCTTGAAAGACAATATAGTTTGACATGTCTTTAGCTCCCTTGGAAGCAGTAAGTGCCTTGGATCTTTCATGGCCATTTATAGCCTCTTGAGTGTCTGGAAGTGGAAAGCCAGTTATGAAGGATTATCTTGAATATCTTTTTGGTGTTTAGGAGGAAATTGAATCCCTGCAGAAAGAAATTGAAGATCTTCGTGGCAAAAACCTGAGCCTGGAATCGCAGCTACAAGCTGTCTTTGATATGAGAACACTGCCACCTTCTAACAAAGCCGATAACCAAAAGCAAAGCCCAACTGAACAGGACAGCGTACCTGACTTAATCAGTCCGCAGGAATGGAGGGCCAAGTTAAAAGCCGCTACAGAAATCTATGAGAAAACGAAAGTAGACTTGGATAAACTTAAAGAAGTAAGTATTTTTCTATATTTTCCTTGTGAAACAATAAGAGAAGGAGAGGCATAGGAGTTCGTCTTGAGCAGCGGAACAAACCTGCTGGTATGGGATCAGATGCTTGCCGTCCATGTGCAGGGCCTTGTATTTAATTCTATTGACCTCGATGAAACTGAATAACTGGCAACTTGCAGTCAACACGATCCCGCTGGTGACAACCTTCTGCCCCCACAGCATTCATTAGATGTTCATTTGAAGGAAGAGAAAAAGAAGTGCATACATTTAGCCTTTTTCACAATTTCACCAAGTACTTTATAACCAATTAAGTCAGTTTTGATTGTCATTACCATTGAAAGAGGCAGCAATTTACAAATACCATGTCTGCAAGTAAGCAAAATAGGAAAAAAATTGCCCAGTTGACCCAATCAATGTCAGCAGTGTACCATTGAAGCCTCCTCAAATTGTTCTCCATTTCATACAACTCACTTCCTTAACACAGGCCTCTATTCACTTCTCTCTTATTTGTTTATCTAGCTCCCCATTACATACAGCAATACTATTTGTTTCTATGAATTCCTTTTGGGAGAGTCTTCACATTTTCACTAATCTCTGGGTAAAGAGGTTTCTTCTAAATTCCTCATGTAATTTCTTTGTGACTGATTGATGGCTTCAGGTTTTGCTCTTCCCTCATTAGTCATAAAGGCTATGAAAACACTTAATAATATTAAAAACCTGTTAGGTCATTTCTCAGCCTTCTCTGATCATTCTTTCCTAATGATTATAATCTTGCAATTCTGTTGCCGTGCTGTAAATCATACTTCACCTTCCTGAAAGCATCTATAATCCTTTTAGAATATGGCAGCGAGAGTAGCACACTGATGTGTAACCAAAATACCATACAAATCAGCATAACTAAACAATTTCAATGTACACGGGCAGCTGTGTGTATCATCTACAAGGTGTACAGCATTAACTCAAAGTTCTTTCTACATCACCTTCCAAACCCAGGACCACTAGAAGGACCAGGGCAGCAGCTACAAGTTCCCTTCCAAGTCTCTCACCATCCTGACTTGAAACTATATTGCCGTTCCATCGTTGTTATTGGGTCAGAAACTTTGAACTCCCTTTCTAACAGAACTGAGAGTGTCCCTATACCCCAAAGACTACAGTGGTTCAGTTTCTCCAAATCCTTACCAAAATGTCATATTTCACACTTATCTGCAATTAAATTCATTTACTGATTATTACCCAGACTACAAGTTGCTGATACCTTTGTTGCAGTTCTCCTCACGATTGCCTGTCCTTCCTCACCTGCACAATTAGAGATTGTGTTCTTGATTCTACAGTCTGTTGTTAATATAAATTGTGAACAGCAGCAGTCCCAGCACCAATCCTTGTGGGAGCCTACTTCCCACTTTCTTCTATGAACAGCTGTCCTTTACCCCTAATATCCATCTTTCAAACAGCTATGTATTTACTCTGCAACTCGTGCTTTAACTATGGGTGCTCTGATCTTATTCGTTTATGATGTTTCACCTTGTGGTAGGTCTTTCGGATATTTAGATGCATTGCATCTGCTACCTTACCCACATCTACTCTTCTTGCTACTTCAAAGAATTTAATGAGATTGGCTAATTAAGACTTTTCCTTCAGAAATTCACATTGAGTATTCATGGACAGAATACCAGAATCAGTGCCTTGTGAAAGGGAACCTGCCTTTGCCACAATAACCTTTTAACTAAGTGTTACACTTGTTTGATCTGTATGTTTCTATGTCAAATTGCAGACTGGCTCCAACAATAATCTCGGAAATTTTCACCCTCGAGAGCTGGCTTTTTAATTTTGTTCCTAACTCCTGGTCGTCCCTCAGCAGATTTCCTGTTTTGATGTATTCCAAAGTGGACCATGACACCCAAATAATCTGCTTTTTATGGTGTCATTTGAGGGATAAATATTGGTCAGTGCAACAGGAAGAACGCCCCTGCTTTTCTTTGGAATAGTGCCTCGCAATTTGTTACGTCTAAACTGAAGCCTTGTTTGCCCTCTCAGTTGATGTGTCTTCTGAAGGGTGGTACCTCTACCAATGCAGCAACCCCTCAGTACTGCATTGAAGTGTCAGCCTAGACTTTGTACTACAGTCTTATTAGGACCTGAATCCAGAACCTGCTAACTGGGCTTAAATAGGCACCAGTGAAATGTTTTTGACACCTAAATGTACACTTTCTCTTGCAATCTTAAGTATTGAAAAGACATAAAAAATGGACATTGATACATCACGTCTGTCATAAAGAAATGTGTTTTGTATGACATTGCACTCATGAAATGCTGGGAAATTAAACGGTCTTTTGAGAATCTACTGTTGGCATCAAGCACTGCTGGATACCTCCCGGGAACTTGGTTGTAGAGTGAGGTTTCCCTCTATCCTGCCAATGCATCTGAGCCTATACCTCAGATAAGCAACTCTGCTGCAGAATTTCTGTTTCTCACGCCAGCCATCCAGTGAATTTTTGTGTAAAATTCCCAACTGTTACTAAATTAGGGAATTGTTACATTGACACTCAAAAAGGACTGGCCACAACATTCTTATCAACCTAAAGTAGGAGGCAAACATATTTTTCGGTGAGGTATGGAAATCTTTGATTAGGCCATTTATTTGCCCATCCTTAATTGTCCTACAACTGAGTGACTAGCTAGGACCATTTTACAAGGCAGTAAAAGGCCTCATTGTCATGGAACCTATGGTCACATGGAGGCCAGACCAGTTAAGCCTGGCAGATTTCCTTCCCTAAAGGAATCCGTGAACCAGATGGATTGTTATGATAATTGATGCTAGTTGTCATGGTCACCTCTACTGTTGCTCACTTTCAGTTCCAAATGTTTTATTAATTGAATTTTAAATTTAAATCTGCTGCTATGGTGGGATTACAACTCATGGTCTCCAGAGCATTGGCACGGAGCCCCCGAATTGCTAGACCAGTGACATTACTACTACACCACTGTCTTTCTCCCTCCCCCCCACCCCCGACAAGAAAAATTCAACGTTCCAACCTGTACTTGAATCCACCACCCTCTTGAGACGAAAGGCAAGTGTCCATCCCTCACTGCTCCCAGACTCTGTACTGTTTAACTCTAATGCTCAGCAAGGTATGTTACGTACAGAATCTTCACTGAAATCTAAGCCTAGATGTATAGGAGTTTCAGCCTCTCTTCTGTGTGATAATCTTGAGTTAATGTGTTTTTCTTTTGTTCAGTAAGCAGTAATTCTGAATACAACTGTGGTAAGTATATATAGATAAAGTAATTTTTAGTTTGCTGTTTTACCTGTGAAATCGTTTCAAATAGTGAACTCCAAAAACAATTATAAATCATTGAAAACCTTTTACTATGATGATTAATAAAGGCCATTTAATCATAATGGGCTGGATTTTACAATCAGCAGTGATGCTGCACCACTTGCCACTGGCCTCCAAGAAAGCTGATGACCCAGATCTAGCCATTTCTGCAGAATTTCCCTTTCCTGATGCCCGTTCAAATCTGGGAACAAGCAATTGGGATTTCCAGGCATCCAACAAGCTAAGCAGTCAAGCAAGCTAAGCAGTCCGACTTAATCTCTCCAGCAATAAAGCAGGAACTTTAAATCTCTTCACTTTTAATTTTAGCTTCAACAGATGGTGAAATAATGTTTAAGACACAGCTTCTATGTTAATCCTGAATTTATTTCATATCGTCATGGAAGTTTGACATTTAATAAGTATAAATTTATGCTTTCAATTGAAAACCAAATTGCACCTCGTACAAAAAGGATCCTTTCCCAAAGGCTTTTACAGTTTTTTTTTCTATTTTACTGATTTCCCATTGAGTGAAGTCCATTGTGGTGTGTTGGAAGTAGCCAGCCTAACCCCTATAGAAACACAGAATCACAAACAGCAATTTTTGAATTTTCATGTTTAACTGTGTGCATCTATGTTCAGAAAGTCGCTGAAAATTTTAGAGGAGTGTTAATCCCAAGCGCAGAATCTGGTTGTTATCGTAGAATCACATGGTATAGAAGGAGACCATTTGGCCCATTGTTCCCTGTCTGGCCCCTGAAAGAGCTATCCCATTAGACTAATTCACAGGCTTAGTTAGTTCCTTGCTGGTACTTTCACAGACACATTTTCACCTGTTTCTTCTCCTTGCTCCACCTCAGCACCTAGCTTAGATGCCTATCAAAAATACTGAAAACTAGAACTTAATTTGCTTGTTGAGTGTTTCGATTAAATCAAATTTGCATTCACCAGGTGGCACTGTATCTCATAACTTCATAAGTCCCATGAGCGGAGAGGTTACTTAAATTTTATTTAGAGAACAATTACTATGGCTTATTATTTCCCCTGATTGTCTTTTGGTTTGCAGAGATTTTCCACATCCACCCTATATTGATTAATGTGAATAGTCTTGACCTCATTTAGCCTCTCTTCTTATAGCATTGTGGCTTTATGATATTGAAAATCCTTGGTCCCGACGTGGAGCTTCCAGAAAAGCCAGGATTAATAATAGTGCTTCTCAACAGGCACCATTTGATAAGCTTCTGTTTGGAAATAAGCATTGGAGCTTCCTCAGAAAATGACTAAAGCGTGTGTCCTTTCTTTGGTTCTGATGACAAAAACTAAATACTGAATTGACACTTCATGATAAAAACCAGAGTACATTATTGGAGAAAAAGCATTAACCTCTTTCACAATGGTGACTTCTTGAGTTTCTGCATTTGAAGTTAAGTTTGACTTTTTGCAAGATTTGATTAGTTGCTTTGCTTGATTCGTTGTTGATTTGTGACATCCAGCTATTTTTCCTCCAGACTTGTACATGTGATTTCTTAAATTTTTTTGTTTCTTGGTTGCATTTACCATTTAGGGTGCTGTCTGAAAGAGCTCTGTGACGAATACTGATGGGGCACTGCATTAAAATACAAACGATTTTAAATTACCTGGGTGCTGAACCAGTCACAATAGCTCTGTTGATGTTTACTCTAATTCACTTTTCCACATAACTCGTGCCATCCCGATGAAGACCTTGGGACGGCAGAATATTTAAGAGATCAGTAACTACATTAACTATGTTAAACCTAGGCCCTCTTTTTATTTGTGTCTGGGACAGTTGCACGCACAGAGACAGGATAATACCCAATTCTGCAAACCTGCTCTTGAAAAATACATGCCCTCCACCCTTCCCATTTTCATACTAGGCCCGAATCACTAGTTGAACTGGAAAGCAGGCTAGGAGGCCCAGAAAGAGTTGAGGAATCTGCCAGTTGGCTGGGTGGGGAGGTGGAAAGCCTTCCTTGAGGCTCCAGTATTATTTAAATGTTAAAATAAAAGAACATTGAAAATATTTTTCAGCCCTTGCCCCTCATTCCCCCTCAATACAACACACTGCCCATTTCCCAAGTCATGTCAACCCATGCCATTCCAATGCCCCTCATATCCCTTTTGCCTCTCTCTATCCATTCCCATTGCCCCCTCATACCTTATGCCAGCTTTGTGCCTGCTACCACTACACTATCCTTTTTTGTCCTTGACTTAGCATGATGATTTAGTTAGCATTCTGTCTTCACAAAGAAGTTCACACGTAATGCCCAAAAACGTTGGGGAACAAGGTCTAGAGAGAGGGAAGAACTGAAGGAAATTAGTATTAGTCGGGCAATGGTGTGGGTGAAATTGATG
Organism: Rhincodon typus; assembly: GCF_021869965.1. Classification (NCBI taxonomy): domain Eukaryota; kingdom Metazoa; phylum Chordata; class Chondrichthyes; order Orectolobiformes; family Rhincodontidae; genus Rhincodon; species Rhincodon typus. Next base: position 80,814,793 of record NC_063337.1, read on the forward strand.
GGATTAAAGATGATCCACTTCGGAAGAAGTAACAAGACAGGGAGACCTCAATGATTGCAGGATATTAGGAAGTTCAGAGGAACAGGGGGATCTTGGGGTGCCTGCCAACAGATGGAGGTGGCAGGACATGTTAATAGGTTAGCTAAGAAGGCATATTGGATGCTTGCCTTTATCAGTTGAGGCGTTGATTATAAGAGCAGGGAGATTATATTGGAGCTGTACAGAACTTTGATTAGGGCACAGCTGGAGTTCTGTGCTCAGTTTTGATCACCATACTGTGTGAAGGGTGTGTTTGCACTGGAGGGGGTGCAGAGGATATTCACCAGGATGTTGTCTGTGATGGAGGATTATGGCTATGAAGAGAGACTGGGCAAGCTCAAGCTGTTTTCTTTGGAGCAGAGAAGGTTAATGGGGGACCTGATAGAGCTGTATTAGATTATGTTTTGGATGGTAAGCAGCTTTCCCCTTAGTTGAAGGGTTAACAATAAGGAGACACTCTTTTTAATTGAAAGACAAGTGTTTTCACCCAGGGCGTGGTGAGTATCTGGAATGCACAGTCTGGAAGGGTGCTTGTGGCGGGTAAACTTCAACCTTCAAAAAGTACTTGGATGAACAATTGAAGTGTCATAACATTCAAGCCTAAGGGCCTTGTGCAGGAAAGTGGGAATAATGTAGGTGGTAGTGTATTTTTGGCAATAAGGCCTCTTCTGTATTGTGTGCTTCTATGATTCTAAATGCCCATAACTTCCCAGTAATCTACACTCCAGGTTACTTCAGGAACTTGCCCTTGAAATAGTGGAGACGTCAGTGGTCATCTTTCAAAATTCCATAGGAACGCTTCCAGAGTCTATAAATTGGAGGGTAGCTAATATAACTCCGCTATTTACAAAATGAGGGAGGGAGAAACCTCGAATTACAGACCAATTTGTTTGTCAAAGTTGTTGGGAAGAAACTAGTGTCTATTTATAAAAGATTTAATAGCAGAGTACTTGGAATCAGTGACAGGATCGGACAGAGTCAGCATGGATCTACAAAAGAAAAATCATATTTGATAAATTTACTGAAACTTTTCAAGGATGTAATTAGTGGAGTTGATAAGGTGGAGGCAATAGATGTTTGTGTACTTGAACTTCCATAAGTGCTTTTGATAAAGTCCTAGCTAAGAGAGTAGCATGTAAATTAAAGCACAAGGGATTAGGTTGGTGTACTGACATGAACAGAGAACTGGTTGGCAGACAGGAAATAAAGAGTAGGAATAAACAGGTCTTTTTATCAGTGGCAAGCATTGACTAGTGGGGTACTGCAGGAATCAGTGCTTGGACCCCAGCAATTCATGATATATATTTATGAGGAAACTTAATGTAATATCTCCAAATTTGCAAATGACTTACTGCTGGACGGCAGGGTGAACTGTGAGGACGATGCAAAGACGCTTCAGTGTGATGTGGATGAGTGCATAAGTGCACGGCTGATGAAGCATAATGCGGATAAATGTGAGATTACCCACTTTGGTAGCAAAAACAGAAAGGCTGATTATTATCTGAATAGTGATAGATTGGAAAAGGGGAAGATTCACTGAGACCTGGGTATCCTTGAACACTCGTCACAGAAAAGTAAGCATGCAGATGCAGCAGGCAGTGAAGCTAAAAAATGATATCTTGGTCTTCATAGTGAGAGGACTGGAGTACAGGAGCAGAGAAGTCTTGCTGCAATTATACAGGGCATTGGAGAGACCACACCTGTGTGCAGTTTTGGTTCCTTATTTGAGGAAGGATGTTCTCGCTATGGAGGGAGTGCAACAAAGGTTTACCAGATAAATTTCTGGTATAGGAGGATTGAGGTATGGAGAGAGAGTGGATTTTGTTTAGCAGACTTTAGAAAAATGATGGGGATCTCATAGAAACCAGTAAAATTCTACCAGGACTGGTCAGAATAAACAACTAAAGTGTTCAGAACAAGGAGTCACAGTCTAAGGCTAGAGGGTTTTTACGTAGGTATGCTGGATATCCAGGGGAAATGCACCGAGAACAAACCTGCTGTGAGCTGATCTGTCCTGCAGACACCTGGTTTAATGCAATATGGTTACCAAACTGGAGTTTGAGTGGAGACTGCTGATCATTTAAATGGTGAGCTGCCTCCTGGAATTTGCATGTCTGTTTCCTGAGCCCATTCCACTCTCCTCCCTCCCCTGCCCCAATCCAGAAGATGGGAAGAGCTGTATTCAGGAGCAGGATTTGAGATTTATGCTGTCTTCTACCATTTTCACCATGATAAAGAAAATCTGGGCCCTAGTTTCTAACTATGGGTGGACATGGCGAAAATCCATCCAAAATGCTGATGATTCAAAGGAGATCTTGTCGTCATAATGTTTCTTTGTGGGCCCAGATAAGGAATGCTGAGATTTAAACATTTATCCTCTGAATAAAGTCAAGAATGTGTTTTCTTTCGAAAAGTCCTTTGTGTATCATCTGCTCTTTTCATGAAGAAAGGTGTTGGTCTGTTGTGTACTTTGTACTTGCGCTTCATGGATTGCCTTTTGGCAAAAACTTCAAGTCTAATGTGACATGAAACATTTATTAATAGCTGCTGAGTGGTTAATAGCAGTTGTGTTGATACTGACATATTGTCATTACATACTATTCATGAATCAGTTCATTGTGTGAGAAACATGATTTTACCATTAGGCTTTTCCCTTAATGTCCAGCTACTGGTGCTCAGCTGCCAGTTTGAGCATTAAAAATATATTCTGAATCTTGGTGTAAAATAATTCTGTTGTAAAATCTAATTAGTTCAGATTAAAATGCTGAGCTTTTTTTCAGTGTCTATTTTTAAAATGTCTTTCAAAATTATTTGAGGAGCAGCAATGCACAGGGTTACACAGATAAAAAGGAAGAATGGCATTAAATGAAGTGCTCTTTCAGAGAGCAGGTGCAGATATAGTGGGCTGAATGGCCTCCTCCTGGGATGTAATGATGCAGTGAAGTGCGTCCTGTCCTTTGTTTATTGGCCGTTAAATGTAGAAAATATGTAAAATCTAACAGTGCATGACACTTGCATTGAAAATGGTATTTTTGATATTGAACATTTAGCACAAAACTCTCTTTGATAGATCCCTTGAGACTCCATAATCTTTTCAAAGTATTTGAATATTTTTTTTCCCTTCCTCAGGCAAATCGAAAGCTTCGTGTTCAAAATGGTGATCTTGTGAGAGAGAATTTGCATCTGAAGGCTGAGATTGACAGCCGATCTCCACAAAAGTATGTCTAGTTTCTGTGTTAGAAGTGGAGACCATTATTATGGTCTTTATCTGCTTTCTCTGATCTCATTGACTATGTTTACAAGATAACTCTGAACCCTTATCCTAGAAATTACCATAACAGTGTTATTTCTGGTAAGTTAAGGCTTCAATAAGAAGCTGAAATTTAGGGAATTTAAATAGTTAACCTAGCTTTTGTGAATATTTGAATTTTCAATGCTTGTAGGGTTTTAATAAATAGGCAGTAGTGCTCATTAATCCCAGGGAAACCTAAACCTATCAGAATTTCCATGATATTGGATCTTTGCCTAAAACCTGCATGTTGTCATTGCAACCATGACACCCGCGAGGTGAGAGTGAGAATTTTGTAGCCACTGATCACAAGCGCTCTTGGGTACATCTGCGGAATCTTTGTGTGTGAAAAAAATAGGTTTTCTTTTAAGAAAGCTGCCTTTTATTCTGTAAATTGCTTATAAAGTGATCAGCTGCTATTCCAAATTTGTAACCGGGTAGGAATTACGCATTTGCTTCACAGTGTTCAATGGCTGTTGAGGGGCAGTGGAATTGGTGGGAATTACAAATAGCATTATCACATCAGTCACATCCTTTTCCCTGTCTCACTACTATGGGGGCTGGAGACACGATTTTGCCCAGCTTCACCCCTGCAAGAAACATTGGTGCAGCCTATAAATGAGGCAAGCAATTGGTGTGAAGATTATTCATCAACTTTCTACGATACAATATATATTTACCTGATATCTGTTTTCACCAGTGAAATCCCCAAGAGGTATAGAGCCAGCATGTACCACCAAAATTTGGTGTCCAATAACTTTCTCAATGTAGAATTGTTTTCTTTGACTCATTTCTGAAACCTGATCTGAAAATAGCTTTTATATAAGTTCAGCTGAAATGGGGTAAGCAGTTCCAATATCGATGGAAATGGCTTTATAGGGAAATAAACTTGGCCAGTTTAATTAAATGGGTAATCTTGACATAACAGTCCCAATGCCCCAAAATGTTTATGCAACATATTTATTGGAGGACTCTCTTCCACCTTAACACACAACCTTGCAACTGAGATCACAGTCAAAAGTAACAATTAAATAGTTTGGAACCACAGTTCCTCAAATTTCAAGTTCTAATCTAAACATAGTGTTGTTAGCCCACTGACAATTGTTACTTCATGTATTCAATTGAAACTACAGCTGACTGTTTTTGTGGCCTTAGTAGAAAGCATTAGTCAGCAGATGTTGCAAAAAAATGTACAGAATTTAAGGTTCACTTTACAAATTTACACCTCAAGTGTTCAGTTTCACCAGGAATGCAAACGTGGAAATGGGGATGCTTTTTTCCTGATGTTCTATCCATTCAATTTTTCAATAGTTATCTTCAAGAAGATGCTTCCAAATTTCCAGTGTGAACCACCTGCATGTTCCCCTCCTAGCCATGTACCATCCTCAACTTGGAAATGTACCACCATTTCTTCAATGTCACTGGGTCAAAATCTTGGAACTCCCTTCCTAACAAAACTGTGGGTGTCCTAACACCCCAACATCTGCAGTGGTTCAAGAAGGCAGTTCAAGGCCAGTTAGGGATGAGCAATAAATACTGGCCTATCCAGCAGTGTCCATGACCCAAAAATGAATTTAAGAAAATGGGCTCCGGGAAAGACCAAATGTCTATATGATAAAGTTTACCTCACTCAAGCTGTCTAAGGTCCAGTCTCTTGGTTAGAACTTTCTATCAACCTGTATTTTTATAATAACTGCTCGAAAATTTTAAGCTCATTAAGTTGCAGCCTCATATAATTCCTTCACTCTCTCAATGGGATTATTAGTGTCCAATCAGGAGCATTTCCTATAATCCATAAAAACTGTCCTGAAAAGTTGGATTGAAACCTACCCAATTTAGCTAACACAGAGACCTTTGGATTAACGTATGCTATATAATTTCCTCCTTGTGTGATGTAAAGACAATGTATTTTCTATTTTGATCTCAGAACATTGATGTAGCCCTGAATCTTATACAATTATTGTGATATCTGTCTCTGATTTTGCAGCTAGTAATAATCTGTAGTATTCAACATTTGCAAAGCTCACCCCTACAGGCCAGGACGTTAACCTAAATAGCTCCCTAGTCTTTTTATTATTTGCACATGGGATGTTTGGATCAGCATCATCCCTAATTGCCCCTTGATCTGAGTGCCTTGAGGGATCATTTCAGAGGACAGTTAAGAGTCAACTATATTGTGGATCTGAAACCACGTACAGGCTCGACCATGTAAGGATGACAGATTTCCTTCCCTAAAGGACATTAGTAGACCAGATTTTCCTGTGTGACATTTGGCAATGGTTGCATGGTCATCATTAGAACAGTTTTCCTTTAATTTCAAATTTTCTTTGAATTGGAATTTCACCATCTGCCATGGTGGGATTCAAACTTATGCCAACCCAGTGACACTACCACTCTGCCACTTCTTCCCAAGTTGGGAGTGCTGAAAGATCAGCAGACCACGTGAAGCGGATGTCTAACTGATTTTTTTTTTCATGTGTGCAGAAGTTCCTCTGATACCTAGGAGCTGTACTATATTCTTCCAAGCTGATATATTACCTAAGGTCATTGTTTTACCTTCTACATTCCTGCCTTATTGGACTATAGATAAATTTTGCAAACACCATGAGGTGATTTTTCAGTAAAATGACTTGGAAGAATTGCATGTCTTCTTGCACTGCATTTATATAAAAACCTTGTTTATTGTGCAGATTGTGCTGCCCATTTAATGTTTATTTGCTCTTCATATCAATTACCCGTCAAAGATTTGGAGGAAGTCTACATCCTCTCTAAAGCATGGCTTGAATGTTTTCAATTTTAATTTCATTTATCTGATTCAAGGCTGTTCCATTTTTGTGTTTTCTGGTAGATTTGAGCTGTCTGCAGTGTTTTCACTGGCAAATGATTATTATCCTAGATTGTCATCTTCAGGATAATCTTACAAACAAACAAGTTATGCTTTTAGCCTAAATGGTGACACCATAGATCCCTGTAAGAAATTAAGTGAACCAGCCAGAAATGACAATTATTGGCATGGCTTGGAATGTTCCTATTGATCAATCAATGTGTGATTTTGGACTGTTCCCTGCGATACAATGTATGTATCAAAGCAGACTATATGTCCTCATAGTTTAATTAGCATGTCTGTGTCAGCACTTATCAACTGTTTCAAACATTGTGGAAATTAACCCAGGATATCTTGAGTTAGCTAATTGTGATGTTTAAAGTATGACAGTATTTCGTCTGGGGAAATCAAGGATGAGAATACTATGTCTTAAAATCAATCTTAGGATATTTAGGAGGGAAATGAAGCAGGCTTTCACCCAAAGGTTAGTAGAAATCAGGAATTTTCTCTCCTGAAATCTCTAAGATGAAAGGTTGATAGTTCATTGCTTTGTAAGGTTATCCTTGTTTCTTGGACACTCCCTGAGAATAAGGATGACCTGCTTCCATTTCAGTTTGCTGGGTTCTGAGATGGCTGATATCTCGATTGCACAGTTTACTCCACAACATTGTGGTGCAGGTGATACCTTGAGGGTCAGGTAAATAAGCTATTATAACATTTGTCCCGGGAGGGAGTATCCAGCAGGTAACCTCTCCTTAGAAAGGGAGCAGTTATAGAGTCTTAGAGATGTACACCATGGAAACAGACCCTTTGGTCCAACTTGTCCATGCTGACCAGCTATCCTAAATTAATCTAGTCCCATTTGCCAGCATTTAGCCCATATCCCTCTTAAACCTTTCCATGCACGCACCACCCTCTGTGTGAAAAAGTTGCCTCTTAGATCCCTTTTAAATCTTTCCCTTTTCACCTTAAACCTATGCCACATAGTTTTGGACTTCCCTACCCTGGGGAAAAGACCTTGACTATTCACCCTATCCATGATACCCCTCATGATTTTACAAACTGCTCTAAGGTCAGCCCTCAGCCTCTGATGCTGCAGAGAAAATAGCCCCAGCGTATTCAGCCTCTCCAAGTTCCTTACGCTGTCCGTGGAGCGTAACTACAGCCACTGTGTTGTTTGGGATGGAGTTCCAGGATTCTGACCGAGTGATACTGAAGGAGAGGCGCTATGTTTCCAAGTTAGGATGGTGATTTGCTTGGAGGGTAACTTGCAGATGGTGGTGTTCCTATGCATGTGCCTCCCTTGTCCTTCTAGATAACAGTGGTTGTGGGTTTGGAAGGTGCTATCAAAGTGGCCTTGGTGAGTGGCATCTTGTAGGTGGTATACACTGCCTCAGTGTAGGAGGGAGTGAAGGTGGTGAGTGGCGTGCCATCAGGTGAACGATTTTGGTCTGGATGGTGCTTCTGTTATGGACTGTGGAGGGCCAGCAGTTCTGGACCCCCATTGTGTGATAGCCTCAGAGGCTATTATGAATTTAAATTTGATTAGGATTAAATCTGGTAAGGCTTGTCAAAGGACGGGAAGCCCCTGTGAAGGACTGGTTTGGGATCTTTCCTACACATGACCCCATCCGTATGACATAGAATCATAGAATCCCTACAGTGTGGAGGCAGGCCATTCAGCCCATCGAGTTCACACCAACCCTCCAAAAAGCATCCCACCCCACCCTATTCCTGTAACCCTGCATTTCCCCATGGCTAACCCACATAGCTTGCACATCCCTGAACACTATGGGGCAATTTAGCATGGCCAATCCACCTTGCGTGCACATCTTTGGACTGTGGGAGGAAACCAGAGCACCCAGAGGAAACCCACGCAGACACGGGCAGAATGTGTAAACTCCACACAGACAATCTCCCATGGGTGGAATCGAACCCGAGTTCTTGGCACCGTGAGGCAACAGTGCTAACCACTGAGCCACCATGCCACCATGACCCTGCCGGGACATGGAGCCTCTGCTACTGAAGGCGCCTCCACCCTCGACCTGCATTTTTGGGACATGGGCACTGCTGGATAGGCCAGTATTTATTGCTCATCCCTAACTGGCGTTGAACTGCCTTCTTGAACCACTGCAGATCGTGGGCCGTTGAGATGGTATCCTCCACAAGTGGTACCAAACTACCGTGACACTGTGCCTGTGACAAAATAGCCATGAGAATGTACCACCATCACTAATTGTGACCTTAGCTATGGGAATTAGTTACGTGTCCTTTTGGTACGAACAGTTGGTCCAGTCTCGGCACAACGTCCTGGTAATAGGAGTTAGTCCAGGAGCTATCCTGAAATGACTGCTTTCCTATTTTCCCAGCAGTTCTCTCCCAGCCCAAACTACCTCCGACTCTGTACCCCCCATTCTAGGAAAATCCAGATCAATGTTTCCTGTGTGTCGTTTCTGACAGAGTGGAGTTCTGAGGTACACAATGCAATTCGGACAGTCTTGAGCATTTGTTTCCTGTGTCACGAGGGCCTAAGGCAAATTAATGAGAAAGAAACAGATAGCCAAATGATGAATGTATCATGTACTGCTAACATCTTGCACTTGGTTCCATTTGTACGACTGCCCCTGCTTTGCATCTCTCCAGTGGGTTTCCATTTAGAACAAACACTGTAAGGCTGCCAAATGAAGCAATCCTCACGTATAAACAAGCAATTACTCTTCAGAATAAACCACAGCACTTGACAGTACCTTTAACTGATTACTGTGAGAGCTACTATAATGGCTGCTACATCAGACTGCACCCCAAAAGCATTAATAGTGTACCTTGCTCTGCTGTTTTAGTTTGGTAACAATGAACATGAGAGATAGTTATCCATGTTGTAGAACTGATTTCATTCTTTACATCCTCCACAGCCCCACCAATTCAAACCTGCAGGATATAATTTTCAAGGTTAGTGCAAAGTGGTTCCTTAGTTTTAGTTTGGCTTTGGTCAAAATTAAGTGACTCATTGATACATGTGGAACTGCAGAAATAAGAAGCCATACTGGCTTGCTGAAGCATCATCAAGGCATTTGTATCTGAATACTGAGGTTTTCCCAGAACACATCAAGCCAGGCTATACCCCTATGGTATGCAAAGGCAGCACCACCTTTTATGAAATGCTTGATTTGTTTTTAATGGGGAGTTCTGATGGGTTGACAACTGAAAGTAGGAGTTTAATTTTAATATCCATTTTAGCTTCTAAAAATTATTTTGCGGCGCGCCTTCATTATCAGCAAAGCTGATTGGAAAGATGCACTAATGCATTGAATGAGAAACTCGTTGTGTGTGTGATGTTTACATGCGTTCATTTAGGAAAGTAGGCTTTTATCAGTTTACTTTGAAATGATACGTCAGTCATTCATAATGCTTTTAGTAAAGGATTTTGATCCCAGCTTTAGGCATTTGAGTATTAAGCCTGATTGGTGAACCACATTTTAAGGCAGCAATTTTCTGCTGATGGAACATGCAATTAATGCCCATTAACCTCAGCAAAGAGAACACTGCAAATAAACATGATTATTTAAGTGGAAAATTGAGATATGGCCTGTATGGCAGGTGATGCAAAAGGTGTTTGAAATTGCAAGAGCAAAAAGAACTTTGAAAAGTTAGATCTAGAAAAGAAAATGTCAGTATTTTGGCCCTTTGATTAGACCGATAATGCTCCAGTGGGCAAGATGGGGGGCAACAGAAAGAGGGGTCAATCTTGGTGTAGGTGGAAGATGGACGTTACAGAGCAGTTGCAGATGAGCTACAGTGTATGGGTGAGGATGACAAAAGGCAAAAACACATTTCCCACCCTGACAACCGATGTCCTGGCAGGAGTAAGCTACAAATTGCAGCAGGAGTGAGATGGCGATTTACAGAAAAAAGCAGCGATGATCATTCAAACAGCTTGTGTTGCAAGAGTCTTAAAGTTTTACTTGTAAGCTGCTCTTTATTTTCAGCTGTGATTAGAAACAAATATTTCAGAGTAGTCTTATTACTTGAGTTTTTATCTGTAAAATATATCTTCTACCAATATTAAAACAACAACAAATAAAATGCATCAAAGAGAATTATTTCTGGAACATTCCAAACTTGTGACATCGAAGCCGTAAGCTTGGCAGAGAAACCAAATTTTGCCAGATTCATTTGCAGGCGTAAGGTTTCATTGTTCTCTGAATGGTATTGCTTTTCAGTTAAAGACATTGTACATTCATGCAAATGAGGAGCACGAACAGAACTCTCAGCCCTCGACTCTGCTCCATTATTTTGTTAGACCATGACTGATCTGATTCTGCTCTCAAATCCACCTACCTGCCTACCCCAGTACCTTTGACTCACTTGATAGTCAAGAATTTTCCTAATATTGTCTTCAGTATTCAAAGACTGTGCCTCTGCCACTCTAGGGGAGAGAGTTCAACAGACTCTCAACTTCCTTTGAGGGAAAAATAGTTTTCAAAATAAAACTCTGTCCACTAGCTCCAATCTTTCCCACAAGGAGAAATGTCCTATCAACACCACCCTTCCTACCCTGTCGTGTCTATTCAAGATGACCTCTAATTCATCTAAACTCTAATGGATACAAGCCCAAACCTGTCCAACTTTGTCATCAGATAACCTGTCATCCCACGACTCAGGAATGTAAGCTTTCGATGAACTGCTTCTAATGCAGTGATGTTCTTTATTAAATAAAGGGAGCAAAACTGTACATAATACTTTAGATTTTCAACAATGTCCTGTACATTGTAGCAAAACATGCCAATTTTTATGAAAGGAAAATACTGCGGTTGCTGAAAATCTGAAATATAACCAGAAAGTGCTGGAGAAACTCAGCAAGTCTCTGAGCACCTGCGGAAAGTGGAATGGACTCTTTGAAAAAAATGTCATACTGGGCTCGAGATATTGACTCTATTTCTTTTTGCACAGCTGTTGCCAGACTTGTTGAGTTCTCCAGCTTTTTATGGTTCTCCTTGCAGCAAGCAACAGTGTTCAGTTATCCAAATGAATATGTGACTGTCCCTGACTATACTATGGCACTTTGACAGATAGCTTCTGGAAATCTAAATGCACTGCATCCCTTTATCTACATTGCCTGTTACTTCCCTACAGAACTCTAAAGAATTAGTCAAAAAAAAATTTACTTTTACAAAATCATGTTGACTCCCCATTGATTTTAGTGCCCAATATAACATTAAAATTGGATACTGGTAGTTTCCCTATGACAAATGTTTAGTTAACTGGCTTGTAGTTTCCTGGTTCTGTCTCCCTCCTTTCTTGACAAGAAAAGTCCCATTTACTATTTTCAAATCTTGTGGGACATTTGCAGAATCTCTGGTAATTTGGAAAATTTAAACAAATCTAAGGAGCCACTTATTTTTAGAGCTTGGGATGAAGACTTTCAAGATCTGGGACATTTTAGTTTACTGAATTTATCCAGTACACTTTTCCTTGTGATTGTAAATAAATTTCTCCTTTTCACTTCTTGATGCAATTATTTTGGGAATATTAATTGTATCCTGCAGTGAGGATGGAAGCAAAATATTTGTTCAATTCCTCTATCATTTTGTTATTTTTCAATACCAATTGCCCCGACTCCTCTCTTAGAGAGTTATTGCTCAATTTACCTGCACGTTTCCTTTTTAAGGAGCTTTTCTTCTCTATATCTATTTAGCTTCTCTCATACTTTGTTTTCTCACTCATTGGTCTTTATCATTCTTCACTGTTTTTATTAAGCCTTGTACGCTCTTCTAACCTGCCGTTAATCATTGAAATTGTAAGCTTTATCTCTCAATAAATTCCTTGATTAGTCACTGTGGTATGTCCTTCCCCTGGAGTATCTCTTTTTTTATTGGAAAGTAATCAACACTCCACAAAGGGGTCTCCTTAGCTTACTGCTGCAGGTCTGAGGTCATATAGTTGACCAAGGCTCTTATTTTCACAGATCTTGTATCAAACTAAAATAACTAAGTTTTCATGTATATCATGAAATAGTAACAATAGTGATTTGCAGACAATAATACCTGATTTTATACTTTTGCTTTTATACTGGACATTTTGGTGAGGGAAATCAGCTCAGAACTAGATGCTCACCAAAACATTCTCACTGTTAATGTATATAAATTTTTTGATTTCAGATTTGGACGGTTCACAGTGGCTGCTCTTCAGTCGAAGGTGGAACAGTATGAACGTGAGATGAGTCGTCTAAAAAGGGCTTTGGAGCGGAGTGACAAGTACATCGAAGATATGGAGCTCCAGATTGAACAACTGAAGGGAAAGAGGGAGGAGAAGGAGAACGAGGTTGGGAAATTTAGTCCAGAATTACCATCTACTTCACTGCTTGGTGGAGAAAATAGAAGCAGTAGAGAACTGTGGAAGTGTTCTGATGATACCAAGGAGAACAGGATCATAGCCATGAGAAGAAGCCTCACAAATATCGAGCAGCCATTAGTTAACCAGTTAGATGGTGTCATGTCAACTGCTTTTAATATGGCTTATCAGCAAAATTTACGTGGAACAATGACAAATTTTGCTCCAGTGAACAGGGTCCTGGCTGATAATGGACTTCTAACCACTGCTCCTGTTGAGGATGATGCTTTGTGTTTGTCCCAGAGAAGTAATAAGAAGGAAGATGGGCATTCTGCAGCTGCAGATGAGAGTGAGGTACAGTTTGAACTTCCTAGTCCTTGTACTCCATCGACATCACTTGGTGCTCTCCACCTTCAGAGTACAGATGACGAAGTAAGTCCCCTGATGAAAAGGAGACATGAAAGAAAGAAGTCGACTCACTTAAGAAAGCTTTGTTTTGATGATGCTCATTTGAGAAATGTGTGTTCTGAAGAGCAAAAAGTATCGCAGCCAAAGGTTGACTGCAACATTGTACAGAGTACAGAGTTCTCCTCCAATAGCCTGATGTTTTGGGATACGTGTCAATCTCATTCAACTGAAAGTATCCATAAAGGCACTCAAAAGAAGAGCTTACAGACTTCTCACGGTGAAGAAGTACTCTTGGACAAAGCAAAGAACAAAGTGCCATATTTAACCAGTAGCCCAGGTATTAATGAAACTTGTTTTCCTCAATGCGGCAATGTACGCTCAAGAACATCCAGTGAGACCTCAATGGATGCAGCTTACCGGGAAAAGATATCTGAGCTGGACTTCATGTTGGATGAGTCGGAGAACATCCAAAATCCTCAGTCCTCTCTGCAATCTGAAGACCACTCTGACCTTGACCTCTCTTTAACAGCGGAACTGGCACAGTGCACTGAACTTTTGAATGAAGCTGAGAAAAGATTAGAGCAGAAGATACAACAGAAACAGCCGCGGGCTCCTCCCTCAGACACCAGGGATATGATTGCAAATACTGAAGGGCAAAGTCTGGTTCCATTGCCCATAGAGCCTCCTGTTGTTTTAAACATTGCAGAAGAATCAGTGTCTTCAGAAGAGAAAACATCTTTTCAGAGTAGTTTTAGTTCCCCTTTTCTTTCAGTATCGTCTGACCTATCCAACTTGCAACAAAATAAACTGTCGTTATGGAACAGCTGTTTAACATCTGAAAGTGAAAAATCGCAGGAAGCAACCAATAGGTGCCAGACTACTAAAAGAAAACCACAGTGTTGTGGCGAAGAGTTATCCAGTCCATCTAAATCATTAAGAAAAGACTTCTAAATCGAAACTCTTGCTACAGTTAAATTTATTTTTCTCTCTACATTTTGAAACCATCTAATCATCGTCATAATTTCTATCCTTTTGTTCTAAGTCCAATCTTAAGTATCATTTAGCACAGCTAAAAAGTACAGTGTAACAAAAGCCAGTGGGGACAGTATTTTGGCTGCTGCATTCAACCTCCCATATTTACTACTTGTTAAATGGGCAGAGAAGTCCATGTTTCTGGAGAGGGCAGAAGCAAAGTGCCTGGCCTTGTTTGTCAACCACACACTGCTGTGACTTGACTTTGTTCCTGATGTCATGTTTGTCTAACAATAAAGATACCTTGTTTTCGGTTTTTAGGGCGCCAATATGCAAGCAGATCAGTCCCTTTTTCCTGTTGGTTTAGAAGTGGAATACGAATTAGTTAAATATATGAAGGAATTGGAAGGTTGTTGCAGTGAATGCAATTGAGGGAGAACAAATGCAGTAGCAACAGCTTGGGTGATGTACCTCAAAAATAGCTGAGGAGATATAGATGGACATCTAAGTGATTAAGATGGCATGTTTGTCCTTTAGCTCACTATAGCTGCAATGTAAAATGATGAGCAAATGCTAAAGATTGGTTGGGGGGAAAGGGTGGAGGAGAATAAGCATATTAATAAATTTTTTGTGCTTGTTTTTTTGTATTCAGCTCATTAATGGAGTTGGAAAGCTACCCACAGTATCACTTCAAGTATAAGTTACCATTTTGTTAAATTTGGTAAAGTTCTAAACAAAACTCTTTCAGATGTAGCACCCAGTGGAGTTTGTTCTGATTTGAGATGTGTAGCATTTGACAGTGCTTAATTTGCACATCACACTCACCAGTGTGCTTCAGAGAGTGTAATTCTTAAAAAGCAGTAAACATTTGGACCATGAGGTGAAATGAAGAGCAGCCCACTGTTGTAATTATGCTGTAGGCATCCTTCATGTGTGTAGTTTTCAACTTGATAATGAATCAAAAAATGTTAGCATGTTATGAACTTTTCAGTGGGTAACTTTAATTGGTAAAGGATGCCTCACAGAGCAAAGGACTTACTTTTGAGCAGTGAGAGATTGAGGTTAGTTCATCCTTCAGTCAGCCACAGGGAAGTGCTATTGGTGACAGTTAAGGGTATCTGTGACTCATCTGCCGATGATATGATCATGACTGTGCACCCAAGCAAAGGAAGGGGAGAGGATGGTTTTCTGCAATGTAAGGAGACTTCTTTTCAACAAAGTAGACTCTTTACAGCAGAGAACTTAGCAAGAGATCACCTCTTTATTCATTTCTATTTCCTTCAGTGATATACGAATGAATGTGTTGTGATACAGTCTGCGTTTTATTTTTTTTGATTCATCGTTTAAATCATCGTGATAAAATACTTGAGAGAAAAAAGAATGTTTAATTGTTTGTCTTGTGCATAAGAAATAAATGTTCGCTGACTTGATCATTGTTATTTCCTGTGCAAGGCTGTGCAAGTTGATGAGAAATGAGGGAAGATTTCTGTATTTAACACTGATCTGGGTTTGTACAATAAGGGTATTTTCAAAAATGCAATCACTGTCACGTTTCAGGGCAGATTTTCTCTCAATACTTTCACTTGTTTTGCAGTTCCCAAGCAAGCCAAAGATTCTTTGTTTAGTCCTCCCTGGATCCTTATCTTGATTAATGTAGTGTCCTATTATGCTAATTGTTAACCTGTAGCTATAAGACAATTCACTAGACATCTGGTAGTCATGTAAGGTGAGTAAAGCCCCTGCCTCTGAGCCAGAAGCTCTCATTCAAGACCACCCCTAGACATGATGGCCAAAAAGGTGTGTTCCTAGTGCTGCTAAGCAGGCTGGTTATTGACCTGTAAATCTTCATTCACATGCTAAAAGGCAATAAAAGCAGGAGGGATCCCTGGCCAACCAAAGTAATGGAAGGAAGTATTGAGCTTCCACCACTACTGATAATAGCAGACTATCACAAATCAAACAGTTTCTTGGACTTCGAGTGACCTGTAACACACCACCACACTCTGTTACTGGTGTTCACCATGTTCTCGTGCATATTTCAAAAGATCCTGTTCTGACAAGTTCATACCAAAACTAACAAATTTATGAACAAGCAAGGTAGTTAGAGAAGCGGAAATGCCTTAATATACTGCTGTACCAATTGTCAGAAGAATCTTTTAAAATATTAAGGTGCTGCCCCTGAATGCATACTTCATAAGTCCAATAATCTGTAAAGCTTTTGTTTGAAACTACCTTCCACAAACATCCTTATATTTATAGCTGTAGTGATATCCATTGGCTTCTGGGCTTATGCTGTGGTCAGTGATTCAGAATTCTCATCTACTGAGCTGAAATACCAGCTGTCAGACTGAGCAAAAGCAGAACAGCTAACTTGGTGTTTTAGTCAGTACAAATCTTACATTTTACAAGTCTAACTTCTTAAAACATCACATGATGAGTGAACTTTTGCTACCTTCACCAATTTAGAAATTCACACAGACATCAGCATTTCCAAGAAAACACTACGGTCTGAACTTTGCTTCAAATCAACTTTTTAAGTTTACATCCAACTTTGCCAAGAATCTTAAAATGAAGACTTGCTGTGTGCAAACAGTAGCCAAAATATCATTCAGCTTTTTAGCGAATTCAGAAGTTCCTGTTCTGCCTTGAGCTATTGTGAATGACAGACTGAAGATAGGGCAATGTAAATGGTGGTCGTTGTAAGATTACAGCAACCAATACAAAGAACAAAGGTCCCATTATAATTTCCAAGCCATGTTAATGAGATTGTTCAGTCCAGTTCAGGCTCAGTACATGTACTGAAAAATGAGGGCTCTCGTTGTCCAGTGATCGGGTCCCTGCCTTTGGGACAGAACAGCCTTAGATGTGTGACATAACCTGTCTGAGCAGGTTGTTTAAAATAACTGAAACCTGAAAAACAATTTTACATAAAGGGTGTTAATTATTTCCATTCATACTTTTATTGCAAATGTATGAAAGACTAAGATTTTTTTAAAATTTGGTCTGTATTAATGTATTACTGTAGTTTGCAACGCTGTTGTTTGTGTTATTGCTAGTATGCCAATATGCTAGTTAAAATCTTTTAGAAGGTGTTGGAAATAGCAAGATGGAGGCATTTGTCCAGGAAAAGGAGTGTTGGGGTTGCTGAGACTTTGCCACAAACAGAAAACAAATGCTCGTGTGTCATTATTTAGAGGACTGATGGCCAAGGATTGGGATTATAGTGCTTGAGTTTGCAAAAGCTGTAAAAAGGAGATCATGTACCTCTTCGGTTTGAACTGACAATTGGGGTACCAGGAACAAATAAGGCACTTCATTTGTTGGGTCTGATGAAAATCAAATAGAGAACAAAGTATAACGCAGGGAGTAGAATTTTGAACAAGTTGGGAATTTACATTGGCAGGAGCTTGCAAAACCAGCAAGGAGAGTAAGAAGACAAATCTGGATAGAGTATCAGATCATAGCTGAGTTGTTAAATGGCAAGGTGGCTCAGTGGTTAGCACTGCTGCCACGCAGCACCAAGGACTTGGGTTCAATTCTAGCCTCGGATGACTGTCTGTGTGTGTGGGGTTTGCACATTCTCCCCATGTCTGTATGGGTATGCTCTGGTTTCCTCCCACAGTTCACAGATGTGCACGTTAGGTGGATTGGCCATGCTAAATTGCCCATAGTGTCCAGGGATGTGCAGGCTAAGTGGATTAGTCATGGGAAATGCAGGGATTCGGGTGGGGGGCTTTGGTCTGGGTGGGATGCTGTTTGGAGGGCCAGTGCGGTCTTGGGCCGAATGGCCTGCTTCCAGACCAGGGATTCTATGTTCCCATGATTACTGCTAAACAGGTTTCACATTCTCTGGCATAGCAGAGAGAAAGGTGCAGTTGGACAAGTTTTATGGTGGGAACATCAATCTTCTTGGTGTTTAGTTGGAGTAAGTAGTAGCTCAACAGTCTCTATAGTTTGAGAAAATGGGGCTCTTGTGACAATGGTAGGATCCCTACCTCTGAGTTAGAAGGGTGGGGTTCAAGTCCAACCTGCTGCAGAAGTGTGTTATAACAGGTCTGAATGGGTTGATTACAACTATCTATAATTTGACAAGATATTTAACTCAGAATTTTGTGCAGTGAGGAAGGAGGTGCTATTGTGATCCTTTATTAACAAGGAGTGGGTTGGTATGGAGAAACGGACAGGAGTTCTGGGACACTTCTGTAATCCATAGCAACCATATTTGCAGTATGTATCTGCCAATAGAGAAATTTCAGCTGAAAATAACTAGCTTCAAACACAGATGCTTAAGGGAAAAAGAAAGTTATCTGGCCTTGTTTTTTTTTGCCCCGGAGGTATTTACATTCTTTGAGTTTAGTGCCTCAGGTTTGATTCATGAAAGGGGGCAAGAGCATGTGACTACAAGCAAGACAGAGATAGGGTTCCACAAGACAGCAGTGAAAGCGTCTCAGCATGTGCACAGCCAGCAGGTTCAAGGTTTATAAATAGTTTTTTGTTTTACAGATTTTGAAAAAAAAGCACACTGCACTCATCAGGACATGTCACAAGAATACAAATTCAAGGGGAAAACTAACATTTATGCTACATAAGAGTGCTTGTTCAATGTAAAAGACGTTTAATGGGATTTCTGTGAATAAATCATGCTGGGACTTGAAAGGCAGTACACAATGGCTAAATTACTTCATTGGTCCTTAAGACTATCCAAGACACTTGTAAGGGCAGGATTGATTTGTATGTCTCACCAATAATTTGAAGTTTTCAATTTAATGCCATTAGTTCTGGCACTATTGAAACTTAAGCCAAGTGGCTTTAGAAATGCCAGTGTTTGCAGGTTGGCGCTCACACTGCACAGCAAAACAATGTTAATGATTTAGAGTCATACAGCACAGAAACAGATCCTTTGGTCCAACTCGTCCATGCCAACCAAGTTTCCCAAAATAAACTAGTCTTACTTCCCTGCACTTGGTCCGTGTTCCTCTAAACCCTTGCAATTCATATGTCTAAATGTCTTTTAAACGTTGTAGCTGTACCTGTATGTACCACTTCCTCTGGCAGTTTATTCCACATATGAACTAGCCTGTGTGTGGAAAAGATTGGCCTTCAGGTCCCTTTTAAGTCTTTCTCCTCTCACCTTAAAAATATGCCCCCTAGTTTTGAACTCACCCATCCTAATGAAAAGACCTTTGCTATTCACCTTATCCATGCCCCTCATGATTTTATGAACCCCTATAATGTTACACTGAAAGAAATGTTAGCACCACCGACTCCAGTCTAGCCAAGACCAACACCCAACCCCAAATCTGGCTCAGTGATACATTATAGAACAAGGGAATCAGGTGTTTGGATGACTGTTTTGTGCTGCAGTAATGTGAATAATGTGGGGTCACTTCCTGTACCAGATGAGGTTACCATGAAGGACTCTCTTTCTCAACTTTTCCCCTTGCCTGAGGTGTGGTGATCCTCCAGTTAAACCACCACCAGTCATCTCTCTATGAGAAGAGAGCAGCCCTATGGTCTGGTAGGACTCTGGCAACTTTATCTTTTACTTACACGGAAACCGTTCAAGAACACAACTCACCATCACCCCTGAAGAACAGTAAGGGACGGGCAACAAATGCTAGCCTAGCCAGCAACACCAACATTCTAGAGACTGTATACCTTTATAAATCTGAGTCCTATGCTCCAATACAAAAGAAATTTAGTTTGCCAGCCTCAGGCTGACTTGTTCTTTATTTCCCAAATTGGTTATCATTTTAGGATGGGTTTGAGGTTGTTGTCTTGCTCGCCGAGCTGGCTTGTTTTCGTTCAGACATTTCGTCACCATGCTAAGTAACATCATCACTAGAGCCTCCGATGAAGCGATGTTGTTCTACTCTGCTTGGAATTTATACTATCTGGTCCGTTATGGTGTGTGCTGTCATTTCTGGTTTTGTTCTGTATGGGTTTGTATATGGGGTCCAATTCTATGTTTGTTGATTGCATTACGAGTTGAGAACCATGCCTCTAGGAATTCCCGTGTGTGTCTGTGTTTGGCTCGGGCTACTATAGTTACATTGACCCAGTTAAACTGATGTCCTTCATTGTAAACCACGTTGGTTCTGCATGTTGTGGGAGTGGGGTCTTTGATCCTTGTAAGTGTTTGTTGTAGAGTGGCTGTGGGCTTGTGGGCCACCATGATTCCTAGTGGTCTTAGGAGTCTCGTTGGAGTGGGGAGTAAAAAGCAATGTAGGATTAGTATTGCACAGTATGGTATTAGTAAGGCAGTGGGCTAATAGTATTACTGTCATGGTATTATATCCAGAAACTTAGGTAATGCTCTGGAGACCAGGGTTAAAATCCCGCTACGGCAGATGGTGGAATTTGAATTCAATTAAAATAAAGTGGTATTAAGAGTCTAATGATAACCATTGTTGATTGTCAGGCAAACCGATTTGATGTACTAATGTCATTCAGGGAAGGAAATCTACCATCCTCAGCTGGTCTGGCCTGCAGTTGACTCCAGACCCACAACAAGTTGTGCTCTGAAATGGTCTAGCAAGCTACTCAGTTGTATCAATCACTATGAAGTCTCAACAAAGAAATGATGAAACAGGATGGACACCGCCCACCCACCCCCAACCCCCGGCATCGACCTAGGCAGCAGAAAAGACAATGGCAAAAACTGCCCTGTCAACTTTACAAAGACCTCTGTATTAGTATTAATGTTAATATTTAGGGACTAGAGCTACCTCGCAGACTAGTGAAGCAACAGCCTGATATAATTATGTTCATGGAATCGTACCTTATAATGTCCAAGGCACCTCCATCACCGTCCCTGGATATGTCCTGTCCCACTGGCAGGAAAGACCCAGCAGAGGTATATAGTCAGGAGTAAGTTGCCTTGGGAGTCCTCAACATCAACTCTGAAGTCTCATGGCATCCGGTTAAACATATGCAAGAAACTTGCTGATTATGATATATTGTGCTCCCTTGGTTAATGAATCAGTATTCCTCCATATTGAACAATACTTGGAGGAAGCACCAAGGATGGCAAGAGCGTAAAATGAAAACTGGGTGGGGCAGTTTCAATGTCTACCACCAAGAGTGGCTCAGCAGCAGCACTACTGATTGAGCTTGTACTCCAGGAAGAGCTGCAACCTCATGGCCTGGCAAATCCATCACTCAACCAGTACCATCAATCCCAGTTCAAGGGAGAGGCAGGAGGGCATACCTAAAAATGAGATGGCAAACTGGCAAAGCTACCAAACAGCATAAGCACCAAGCGATAGACAGAGCTAAATGATCCCACACCAATGGATTAAATCTAAGCTCTGCAATCCTGCCACATCCAGTAATGAATGGTAGTGGACAATTAGACAACTCACTGGAGGAGGAGGCTCCACAAATATCCCTACCCTCAATGATGGAAGAGCTTGGCATTTCAGCACAAAAGATAAGGCTGAAGCGTTCGCAGCAATCTTCAGTCAGAAATGCCATGTGAATGGTCCATCTCGTCGTCTTTCAGTGGTTCCCAGCATTGCAGGTGCCAGTCTTCAACCAACCAATGGATTCATTCCACGTGACATTAAGAAACAGTTGGACGCATTGAATACTGCAAAGGCTTGTGGGCCCTGGCAACAATTCAGCAATCCTACTGAAGACTTGTGTTTCAGAACCTGCTACTCCCCAGCCAAGTTCTTCCAATACGAATACAACACTGGCATGGACCTGACAATGTAGAAAATTGTCTAGGTACATCCTATACACAGAAAGCAGGACAAATCCAACCTGGCCATCATCAATAAAATGATGGAAGGTGTCATCAATAATGCTATCAAACAGCACCTGCTCAGCAATAAGTTGCTCCCTGATGCATATTTTGGGTTCTGTGAGGGCCACTCAGCTCCTGACCTCATTACAGCCTTGGTTCATATATGGACAAAAGCGTTGAATTCCAGAGGTGAGGTGAGAGTGATAACTCTTGACATCAAGGCCACATTCAACCAAGTGTGGCATCAAGGAGCTCTAGCAAAACTGGAATCAATGGATACCAGGGACAAACTCTCTGCTGGTTGGAGTCACAATTGGCACATATGAAGATGGTTGTGGTTGCTGGACGTCAGTCAGGTAAACTCCAGAACATTTCTGCAGGAGTTCCTAAGGGTAGCGTCCTGGGCCCAACCACTTTCAGCTGCTTCATCAATGACCTTCCCTCCATCATAAGGTCAGAAGTTCACCGATGATTGCACAATGTTCAGCACCATTTGCGACTCGTCAGATACTGAAGCAGTCCGTGTCCAAATGCAACAAGAACAGGACAATATCCAGCCTTTGGCTGACAAGTAGCAAGCAATTTCACGCTACACAAATGCCAGACAATGGCCACCTCTGATAAGAGATAATCTAACCACTTTGATATTCAGTCATGTTACTATCACTGAATCCACTACTGTCAACATCCTGGGGCTTACCATTGACCAGAAACTCAATTTGCTGTATAAATACAGTGGCTACAACAGCAGGTCAGAAGCTAGGAATAATGCAGCGAGTAACTCACCTTCTGACTCCCTAAAGCCTGTCCACCATCTAAAAAGGCACTTCTAGATTGCAAAATACTTTAAAAGCTGTAATTGTAGACCGACAATGGCTAGCATTTAAAGAACTAATACATTATTCACAACAAAAAATACATTTCTTTAATGCAAAAAGCCAATACATGGGCAAAAAATCATTTTATTTTATCTTCTTAAAGGTAGAGGCCTATAAATTTGCCAAAAAATTGCTAAGACTGGTGTGAACAAAGTAGACAGGGAAATGGGTTAAAAGATGAAGCATGACATAGGAAGATAAAATTTCAGGAGATATTTTACAATTCTCATCAAGGACGTATTCCACTGAAAAGGAAGTTCATCCTTCTCAGATGCTATGTGCGACCATCTGATTGTGAAAGGTGGCATCAAATTGTAAGAAAAAGCTATGAAAATTACTAGTGAGTGCCAGAGGATTAGGAACATTTTAAAAACCACCAAAGGATGACTTAAACATGAAAAAAATTAGAAAATGAGAATTAACCAACAAGAAATATGATACAGCATCTGAAAAAGTAGTCATGGTTGGCAAGGGAGCCTAGGTATCTCTCCCCCTTAGAAAGAGACATGGTTATAAAGCTTTGGGGAACTCTACTCTTGGTCAACCATGGGACAACTATAGGAGCCAAACCTTCATGAATTACCACAGTTGGTGTGGGGATTGAATCTTTACTATTCTGCTCTATTATCTGGCTAACTAAGCTAAGCAACCCCCAAAAGCTTTTTCTATAACAACATGAGACAGTGCTGAGAAAATAAAAAAAATTGGTCCCTTGGAGGCTAAGACTGGTGAATTAATAATAGGAAACCAAAAAATAGCAAATATCTTGAACAAGCATTTTGTATCTGCCTTCACAGAAGATGACCAAACAAGTGTCCTGAAAATAGTACAAAACCAAGTGACAAAAGGGACAGAGAAGCTTGGAACTATCACTTGAGGGAAAAAAAAACAAGAAAAATTAATCATACTAAATGCTGACAAGACCCTTTAACGCAATGTTCTGCGTCTAATGGCCATAAAAGGAAGTAGCTGCATACATGGTAGGTATATTGTTTGTAATCTTTCAAAATTGCCTCTATTTTAGAAAGGTCCTCTCAGGGGATTAGAAAAGCACAAATCTAAAACCATTATTCAAGAAAGATAAATGATAGAGACCCTGGGAACTATAGATAAGTGAGTCTAACATCGGTCATTGGGAAAATGCTTGAACCCATGATTGAGGAGATCTGGTAACAGATGTCCAAGTCAGTGCTCTTCAATCGGTACCTCTTGATCTCAAGGATGTGCAAGCATTTTATTGTATCAGCTTAAAGGTAGAGGCCTACAAATTTGCCAAAAAAAAAATTGGTAAGACTGGTGTGAGTGAAAAGCTTAGGTCTGAAACTAGCACTTTAATTTTGAACTGCAGCAATATTGAAGTTATAAGGGCAGAGTTGAACAAAATAGACTGGGAAATGAGTTAACAGATAAAGCACAAATAAGATCATAAGTGACTTTGGTAGGTGTAGACCATTACCCAGAAAAGAATGGTAGGAAAATAGACAGTGGAGTCATGTTTCATAATTGATGATAAGGGAGTATATTTGCAGCTATGATAATGAAATCTTTCTTACAGGGTAGAAGGTAATTATAATGAGCACAGAAATTTAAATGGTAAGGAGACAAAAATGCTACCTCAGTTGGCATTATTTTTCAAAATCTCAGATGGTGAGACCTTGCACCACAGCATTGTTAAAACTAGTGGCTGAATGTGTAGGGTAGTGAGGTTGATTGATGATAGAGAAAACAAGTGCTCACTTAAAGGATGAATAGTGAGAGGAGCTTTCTGAATAAACCATGGCTTGGCTTGGAAAAGCGTTAGACAATGAATGAATTACTTCATGATTCTATATAAAAAAAAACTTTTGTTTCTGTAAAGGCAGCTTTAATTTTGTGTCTTGACAATAATTCGTAGTTGCCAGTTTAACACCATATTATTTCTGACACATCTATAATTTTGGGATTATTTTCCTTTGCAGCATTAACGTAGTCTTGAAGTCAAGCCAGGTAGCTCTGGAAATGTCAGTATTCACATATTGTCCCTCTCACAGCTAAGTAAAGAGATTTAGAGTCCTGTAAATCATTATAAGTCTGAGCTCTTTGCTTAAAAAGCTAAATGAATTTGGTTTGCCAGCCTTAGGCTGACTTTTTATTTCTTTTCCTGATGGGATGCCATTTTAAGGGCAGATTATTCATAGTATCTAATGTAAAATAAATGAACAGCTAGGTTCTTAGTGCAGAAACATAGCAAATAGGAGCAGGAGAAGGCCATTCAGCCCTTTGAAACCTGCTCCCCTATTCAATGCGATCATGTCTGATCATTCAACTTAGTACCCTATTCCTGCTTCTGCTCCATACCCTTTGATCTTTTTAGCCCTAAGAACTGTATCTAACTCATCTTGAAGACGTTCAATAGTTTGGACTCAACCACTTTCTGTGGTAAAGAATTCCACAGGTTCACCACTCAGAGTGAACTTTCTCCTCATCTCAGTCCTAAATGGTCTACCTCATATCGTTAAACTGTGACCCCCAGTTTTGGACTCTCTTGTCATCAGAAACATCTGCGTTTACTCTGTCTGGTCCAGTTAAAATTCTATAGGCTTCTATGAGATCCCCCAACTTCTACACTCTAGTGAATATCATCCTAACTGATCGAATCTATCTTCCTACATCAGTTTACTAAGTCTTACCAAACATTTTTTAAAAATTCCTTCTTCCCACTGCATTCACAATAAAACATGTTGCCTGAAAAGGAGCACTCAAAACTTTTCCCAAGGTATTCTTTGCTTGTGTGGCAGACAAAAGGCAGGGAACGGACTCAGAATTTAATGTAACCCTTATGTATTTTCACTGTTTAAGTAATAATACTCTATATAACTTACATTTGTTGCAATATTTACTCCTTACTTCATCTGACTTTAACTTTAACTCACTTCATTTAACTTCACTTTACCTACTTTACTTAACCCACATTACATAAGAGGCAACTTTTTTTACACAGAGGGTGGTTCATGTGTGGAATGAACTTTCTGAGGAAGTGGTGGATGCGGGTAAAATTATGATGCTTAGAAGACTTTAGGATGTATACATGAATAGGAAAAGCTTGAAGGGATATGGGCCAGGAGCAGGCAGGTGGGACTAGTTTAATTTAGGATTACGTTCGGCATGGACTGTTTGGACTGAAGGATCTGTTTTGTGCTGTATGACTCTATGACTCTATTTAACCATAACTTTAACTCATTAAGTTTGGCTTGAGTCAAATACTACCCCAATTCAAGTGGCCAACTATGTCTCCGTGTAGATCTCGCCTCATAGTTTTTTGTCTACTCTGAAAGTAATTTCAGGGCACATACTTCTCAAATGTTGTTCTCGAAGGCTTCTCCTGAAAAAATCCCTCGTTCTACTAACTTATCTCAAAATGTGCTCGGTTTTCAGAAAGCTTTCTGTCACTCAACCAAAGAACTGACCAAAACCTGATTACATTGTTCAATCCCAGCCAATGGAATTTACTGGTAAACAACTCCCAAATGTTTACACCAAGTTGTAAACAGTGACTTCCATGCTCCATATAAAGTAATATTGGTGCTAGTCAGTCTAGAGACACCATGACATTTGCCTTATGTGGTCAACACAGGAAACTGCAGGTTACAACACGTCCTTGCTGCAGTTTTAACTGAGATCAGAGTTTAAACTCGCTTGACCAAAATTCCCAGCATGCCTGATTGTAGCTCTTAACCAATCTTGTAAGCATTTCTGCTGCTGGCCACCTGACTACAAACAGATGAATTGTTAACTCAAGTAGAAATATAACATATGATCTGATGGCCAGTAAAGGGATGCGGTTACAAGGGAACCAGAGTTTGGACTTGAATATCCAAGGTTACGTAACATTCAAGAAGGACAGAAAGCTCAGAAATAATAGTGGGTTAATTTTGTAAATTAGAGAAGATGTTAATGTTTTAGTGGGTGGTTCCTAAGTTCTGAATTTTAAGACATAGAAACAGCTTAAGTGGAACTAAGACACATAAGATAGAAAACACGTTTTACACCTGACAAAGGGGCTGTGCTCAGAAAGCTTATGTGATTCCAAATAAACCTGTTGGACCATAACCTGGTGTAATGTGACTTCTGACTTTGTCCACCCCAGTCCAACACCAGCACATCCACATCATGTGTGTAACAAGGACATTGGAGTGATTTGTGAAGAATTTCAGTCCGTGCGAATACTGAGTAAATCAAATTAGTACTAATGTTGTGGAGGATGAATTCTTGGAATGTAAAGAAGATTGTTTTCTAGAAGCAGTACCTTGCGAAACCAACTAGGGAACAAGCTATTTTAGCTCTCTAATTGTACATTGAAAAAGGTTATTTGATATGTTGGTATAAAGGAGCTTTTAGATAACAGTAACCAGAAAATGTTAGAATTTTATATTAAATTTGAAGGTGATGTAGTTCAATCAGAATCCAAGGTCATATGTCTAAAGAAAAGAAATAATAAAGGTATGAAGTCTGTGTTGTGAAATTACATTAAAAACTGAGATTGTTGACAAGCAATGACTAGCATTTAAAGAACTAATACATAGTTTACAGCAAAAAAAAATTTCTTTAATGCAAAAAGCCAAGATATGGCTAACAAGATCTTTTGTATTATATCAGCTTAAAGGTACAGGCCTATAAAGTTTCCAAAAAAATTAAGACTGAGGATTAGGTGCATTTTAGGATTTGAAAAAGGATCGCCAAACCAAAAAGAAGAGTAAGAAATGGAAAATGGAATACGAGAGTAAACTAGTGACAAACACATATTGTAAAAGCTTCTATATGTATGTAAAATAGACAAAAAAGCAAAAACAAATGTGGTTCTGCAAATGATAAAACAGAACTCAAGTATTTCTGAAAAAAGCCATTTTGCCAAAGTTTATTGTATTGCAATTATCAGGATAGTTCACAAGAATGCCAATTTAAAGGGAAGACCAACAATTAGATTTAATGTCAATCATAAGGAAGATGCTAGAATCTCGAATAAAATAATGGTAGCATTGGGCAGAGTCAGCATGGACTATTGAAAGGTGAATTGTGTTTAACAAACCTGTTGAGTTTTCTCAGGGTGACTCTAACAAAATAGGCACTGGTGGAAGCAGTGCATATGTTATATTTAGATTTCCAGAAAGCTTCGAGTAAGTTCCTATGCAAAAAATTGGCAAACAAAATTGGAGCACATGGGATGGGTGCTAATTGTGTCTTGGGTTGAGAATTGCTTAGACAGAAAATAGGAGGAATAAATTATTCATTTTCACTCGGGAGGCTGTAACTAAGGGTACACTGCATGGGTTAGTGCTTGGACCTGAGCTATTAACACTGTATAACAATTTGGATTAAATATCATATTTCCAAGTTTGCAGATGACATAAAACTGAGTGGAAGTGTGAGTTGTGAGGAGAATGCAAAGATGCTTTAGGGCGATTTAAAGAAGCTAAGTAAGTGGATAAAAGAATTGACAGATGGAATACAATGTGGAGAAATGTGTGGTTGTCCAAATTGGTTGGAAAAGATAAAACAGAAGGACAAAATATTTCTTAAATAGTGAGAGGCAGGGAAATGTTGAATTTCACAAGTTGAGTCACTGAAAATTAATATACAATAACATCAAGCATTTATGAAGGCAGGTCTTTATTACAAGAGGATTTGAGTACAGGAGTCAAAATGTCTTACTGCAATTATATAGATCTTGGCTGAGAGATCAGCTTGGAGTTTTGTGTGTAATTTTGGTTTTCTTACTCTACTTGTAATGATTGTTTACTAAACTAATTCCTGTAATGATGGTTCCATGAGGAAAAATTAAATAGACTATTTCAGGAGTTTAGAAGAATGAGAGGTGATCTGTAATCACATAGACTGAAGTTGCTTTTGGGGCCATGCAAAAGTCTAGACAAAGCTGATTCGGCAGGAATTGCTCAGGGAATTAATATTGCTTTTAGGCAATTACCTGATATCTGGATTACTCTGAGGATTTTGATTTACTTACCTGAAAAGTTACGTACCAGGAAATGTTGGAGACTGATACCTGTTCTAATCCTGACTAACTATAAAACTGACACTCCTAACTACCCCTTCTAAACACTCAAGGACATTCAATCCTACTTCCCACTACCCAACTGGCAAGCCAACTACCAACTGCCCACTAATTCCCCACATCCACACCCCTACTCTGATGCAAACATCATTGCCACGATTTCTGCCCCCCAACTCCCACTCATGGGCTCACCGTAACATGTTATCCAGCCCCCCTACACCAGGACCTGACAACCTTCCTCAACACTGGTCTGTCTTGCACCCATTCTCCTCTAAGACTACTTTCCCACTGACTTCCTCCCCAAGGAATCCTAGACCCCTGCTCCCACTCGTCTGATCCACCATGACAACCTCAACTTCCACCCACCCACCTGCCACACATGTGGCACCCTCCCCACACATCTGGCATTTATGCCCCCTCAACACCCCCATCCCACTAATTCACCCAGCACAATACTTTACACAGTTATCCCCTGTGTATCAATAGCTGTCAGGGTGACTTACACAGCTTTGGACCACAAAGTATGGCACTTACAAAACAGTGGAAGTGTTCTCAGTGTCAATTAGCTCTGCTGCTTTCGTTGAGGATTCCTAGACTTGTCTATGCTGCTTCAGTTGGGAAGTCACAAACTGTAAATTCACCTGAAAAGCTGCATCAAAGGTAAGTTGATAATGTTTAATCTGATTTGGATGGGAAATAAAAATTTCAACCCAGATCGGAAGACTCAGACCATGATTTCTACTGATTTAGTAACTCTTGCTGTTTCAATCATGTTCCCAGTTTTAAGTATTATTTTTCCCAGAGATATTTGCCTCCCCACCCCTATCTGCCTTTCGTAGGGACCACTCTCTCCTTGACTTCCTTGTCCGCTCCACACTCCCCACCAGCCCCACCACCACAAGCACCTTTCCCTGCAACCACAGGAAGTGCTAAACCCGCCCCTACACCTCCCTCCTCACCTCCATTCAAGGCACAAAACAAACCTTCCATATCAGACAGGGGTTCACCTGCACATCCGTCAACTTGGTCTACTGTATCCGTTGCTCCTGAAGTGGCCTCCTCTACATCGGTGAGACCAAGCGGAGACTCAGAGACCGTTTCGTAGAGCATCTGCGCTCTGTCTGCAGCAAACGACAACACCTTCCAGTCGCCAGCCAGTTTCCCCCTCTCACTCCCTGGGTGATGACATGTCCATCCGGGGCCCCCTCCAATGCTACAATGTCACCACCCACAAACTGGAGGAGCAGCATCTCATATTCCGCCTTGGGAGCCTAGAACTCAATGGCCTAAACATGGAACTCACCAGTTTTAAAATCTCCCTGCCTCCGGCCTCATCCCATGTCCAAGCTTCCCTCTGATCCCCCACCTCTTTGACCTGATACAACCTGTCCATCTTCTCTCCCACCTATCCAACCCATCCATCCCACTGACCATCCCCACCACTCTCGACCCACATTCACCTATCACCATCCCACCTACCTGTCCCAGCCTCACCCCACCTCTCTCTATGTATTTCTGAGCACCCTTCCCCCTCCCCATTTCTGAAGAAGGGTCCCGACCTGAAATGTCAACTTTCCTGCTCCTCTGATGCTGTCTGGCCTGCTGTGTTCCTCTAGATCCACACTGTGTTGCCTGTAAACCTGATTGTATGTTTTGCCAATTTCTCCACTCCATTCCTAAATGCTTTGACACTGGGTGAGGTATAGTCCTACGGATACAGTTATATTCTGCCTCTTTGCCTTAATGCCAATTCCTCCAATGCAATCCATACAACAATAAACAACAGGGCTGAGATCAGTGATATCTTTGCCCAGAATTCCCATGCCTTCACTTGCTAGCCAGGATCAGTGGATTGCAAACAGAAATAGGATTCTTGATTGATTTGTCCCTTTCCCACCAAAGAGGATATGAAGCAATTTGTAGTACACCAACTGCTACCCTGGATAGAAACACAGTCTGGAAGTAAACTTCAGGCTTTCCGGTGCATAGTAGCTCATTTACATAGCGCATTAGCTAGCTGAGCCATGAGGGAGATCTGTAAAGCTTCTTTAATGTAAACCAATATTTTGCATCAATCGTCATGGTGGAGGATCCAAAGATAACAATGAGAGGAAAGATCTTGTAACAGTTTCTATCACATGGAACAAAGTACTTGACAAACTAATGGGACTGAAAGCAGACAGGTTAACCACTGCTGGCTGCATCCAGGGGTTTTGAAGAAAGTGGCAGCAAAGATAATGGGGGCATTGGTCAAAATATTCCAGATTCCCAAGCATTCCAGTGGATTGCTAATGTAACGCCCCGTTCAAGAAGAGAGGAAGACAGAAAGCAGGAAACTACAGGCTAGCTGATTTAATGTCTATTGTTGGGAAATCCATTATTAAGTAAAAATAGCAAGGCATTTGGAAAACCTGTACACAATTAAACAGAGTCAACATAGACTTGTGGAAGGGGAATAATGTTTAACAAGTTTGTTACAGTTCTTTGAGAATGTAACAAGCAAAGTCGATAAAGGGAAACCAGTAGATGTAATGTATTTGGACTTTTAGATGGCAATTGAAGAAGTGCCACATAATAGGCTATTGCTCAGGATAGGAGCTCACAGTGTTGGGGTAATGTATTACCCCACTGGACACAGTGGCTTAGTGATTAGCCCTGCTGCCTCATAGTGCCAGGGACCTGGGTGTGATTCCACCCTCAGGCGACTGTCTTTATGGAGTTTGCACATTGTCCCCATATCTGGATGGGTTTCCTCCAGATGCTCCTGTTTCCTCTCGCAGTCCAAAGGTTAGGTTGATTGACTATGCTAAATTGGCCATAGTGTCCAGAGATATGCAGGCCAGGTGGGTTAGCCATGGGAAATGCAGGTTTAGAGGGATAGGATGGGGGTGTGGGTCTGGATAGGATGCTCCTCGAAGGGTTGGTGTGCACTCAATGAGCCAAGTAACCTCCTTCCACACTGTTGGGATTCTATTAGCTTAGACTGAGGGTTGGTGAATACACAAAAGGTAGAGAATCGGGATTAATGAGTCTTTTGAAGGTTGGAAAGACGTAACAAGTGGAGTGCCAAAAGGATCAATCCTAAGGCCTCAATTATTTGCCATTCATATTAATGACTTGGAGCAGAGGTCAGAGTTTAATGTATCCAAATTTTCTGATGATACAAGAATAGATGAGAGCATATGCTGTGATGAAGACATAAGGAACCTTCAAAGTGAAATGAATAGATTGAGTGAGTGGGAAAAACTTGGTTAATGTAGGGAGGTATGAGGTCTTGCACATTGCTAGGAAGTATCAAAAGTTCATTATTGTAAAGGAGAGAGTTTCCAAAACAAAGTGTGGTGCAGAGGGATCTGGACATTCTTGTAGAACAAAAAACACCAAAGTGCAAGGGCGGAAAGTAATTAAGAAGGCAAAGATATTTTGGCCTTTATTGCTAGAAGGGTGGAGTTTAAAAACAGGGAAGTCACATTAGGACTGTACAGGGTGTTGGTGGGGCCACAGCTAGAGTGCTGCGGACAGCTATGATCCTTGTATTTAAATAAGGATTGACTGGCATTGGAGGCTATTTGAATGAGATTCAGCAGGCTAATTTCTGGGACAAAGGAGTTGACTAATCAAGAGCGGCTAAACAAGTTAGGCCTTCATTCAATAGAGTTTAGAAGAATGAAAGGCAATCTTACTGAAACATGTAAGATTTTGATGAAGTTTACCAGGTGTTGAAAAGGTTATACCATCAGTAGGGTAATCTCGAACTTGGGCATATAGTTACAGAATAAGGAGACACTCTCATAAGACTGAGATGGGAGGAATTTCTTCTCCCAGAGGTAGTCAGTGTCTGGAATATTCTACCCAAGAGAATGGAGGAGGCTAGAAAATATTTCAAGAGGAAGTCAACAGATTGTTGAAATATCAGGGAGTTGACAGCAGTGCTGATCTGGCACAAAAGAGGTGTTGAGGCCTGGGCTGGATCAGCCATGATCTTGTTGAATGGTGGGACAGGCTTGAGGAGACATATGGCCTTCTCCAGCTCCTATTCCTCGTGTTCTTATGTTCTTTAGTGTCTGTGAGGTTTGCATGCAGTAGATGCAAAATTAAAATTTTTGACTATTTTTGTTTATTTGAAGTTACTAGCACAATGCTTTGCACCATATCCTTGTTTTCATGCAGCTCCCATTGACAAAACTACAAACAACACTGGGAAGCAGGACAAGCAACAGCAGATAAACAAATGTCTACATATATTATTAAAATGGTCTAAATGCTTGTAGTAAATTACAGAATTGGAATTGCTTTCGTATTTGTTATTCTATAGTAGAAATTGTTGAAGTAAGGCTGAATGTATTTCACCACTGTGAAAGCTGCATAATTTTCAATAGTGCAAGCATGAGCTTTCATAGCAAATAAAATAATAGGCTGCTGTTTTCTTCAGTACATAACAATTCATGAGTCTCCGGTCGAGAATTATTTTTCCAACAATTGCAGCCCGGCTTGTTGTGCTTTGATTTCTTTTGTTATTATGCCAGCATGTGAAGCATCATCCCATTGTCCGAGGTGAGATACTGACATAGTGCTTCCAGCAGTCGTAATGCAGTTTATATCAGACTTTGAGCATTCTTCTTCTTGAGGTCTGTGAATGTAGGCAGCTCCTTGGTGATTATTTGCTTTACCATTGGCAAAGTGTCATTTTTTTTCTCATTACTGTTAGGATAAGGAGGCAGGCCACAAGTCAATCTCAACCATAATGGGGATTGAACACTGTTAATCGAATCCACATGCTCACAGTCTAACCACCTGAGCTAACTAGCTCCATACTTTGAACATTACGGGGACAAAAAAAAATGATATCTTTCACAATATCAGCAAATCGCAACATGCTTCATGATTAGTGTACTTCTTTAGGAGTGCAATTAATGGTGAAATATAGGTAAGGACACAACACAGACAGTTATCCCTTTGTAAATAAATACCTGTTACATGTCAGTTGACTTTTTTTATTGTTGATTTTATATAAAATATAAAACAAAAACAGGCTGTTTAGTCCGACCAATCCATGTTCATATTTATGTTCCATCTGAGCCTCCCATCCTTCCTCATCTAACCTGACCTGCATAATCCTTGATTCCCTTTTCCCTCATATACCTATCTTGCCTCCTATGAAATACAATTATACTACTCGCCTCAGCAGTCCTCTGTGGTGGCAAATCCCATATCCTCATCATTCTCTGATAAAGAAATTTCTTCTGAATCCTACATTTTATTTCTTGTTGGCTGCCTTATTTTGATGGCCTCTAGTGCTTTTTTTTTAATCATTCCTTCATTGGGTATCACTGGCCATACCAGCCTTTACTGCCCACCTCTAATTGCATTGGAGAGGTGGTGGTGAGCTGTCTACATGAGCCTCTAGTCTAGGGGTTTGGTGCGCACACAGTGATGTTAAGAAGCAAGTTCCAGGATTTTTAACCTGGAATGAGAGAGGAATAATGATATATATTTTCTGAATTGGGACAGGTGGATGGATATGACTTTGTGTGGAATTATTGCTGATGGTTTTCTTTTGGATCTTCTGTCCTTGCTCTTCAAGGTCACAGAATTGCAAGTTTATAAAGTGCAGTCAAAAAAGTCTTGGTATACGGTTGCAGTGCATTTTATACGTAGCAAACATAGTTACCACTCTGTTAGTGGTGCAGGGGTGAAGGCGGAGGATTAGGTGCCACTCAAGCAGAATGTTTTTTCTTGGATATTACAAGTGTTGTTGAGTATTGTTCTGAGCTCATCTAGGCAAGTAGTAAGAATTCAATCATACCCTGCCCTGGTTTAATACTGACCCATAGGCTGCAATCAGTGAGGATAGATAACCGCACCTCCTCCACAATAACACTCAACACTGGAGCTCCCAAAGAAGGGGCCTCAGTCCCCTACTTTACTCCCCATACACTTATGACTGTGTTCCCAAATTCCGAACAAACGCCATCTACAAGTTCGCTGATGACACAACTGTAGCGGTACAGATATCTAACAATGATGAGTCAAAATACAGGAGGGAGATAGAGGGCTTAGTGACGTGATGCAATGAAAACAATCTGTCTCTCAATGTCGGCAAAACTAAAGAACTGATCATCGACTTCAGAAAGAAAGGAGGCGAACACACTCCCATCTACATCAACAGGACTAAGGTTGATCATCATCATCATAGAATCCCTACGTGTGGAAACAGGTCATTTGGCTCAACCAGTCCACACCGACCCTCGGAGCATCCCACCCAGACCTATCCCCCTCGAGACAGTAAAGAGCATCAAGTTCCTTGGACTGACAATAACCAACAAACTGTCCTGGACTTCCCACGTAAATGCAACAGTCAAGAAGGCACAATAACATCTCTTCTTCCTAAAGCAGCTCAGGAAATTTAGCATGTCCATAACATCCCTTGCCAACTTCTACATGTGCACCATTGTAAGCATAATGTCTGGGTGCATAATGGCCTGGTATGGTAACTGCTCTGCCTAAGACTGTAAGAAACTACAGAAGGTGGTGCACACAGCCCAGACCATCACGAAAGCGGCTACCTATTGACTCTATTTACGCGGCTCACTGCTGTAGAAAGGCAGCCAACATCATCAAAGACCCATTGCACCCTGTTAATGACTTCCTACAATCTCTTCCGTCAGGCAGAAGATACAGAAGCCTGAATATATGCATGAGCAGGTTCAAGAACAGCTCTTTTCTGGCCGTTATCAGACTGTTGAATGGACTCTAGCCTCAAATACTATAACTTGCAATGTCACCAAATGCCTCTAAATCTTTTTGATCAGTACGTCCTTTGCTTGCTGTGATCTCCCTGTATTGCTTGTAAACAAAGCTTTTCACTGTATTTCGGTCCACATGACAACAAATTAATCAATCAATCTATCAATTAATGGTGGTCACGCTTTGAGGATACAGGAGGTGAGTTACTTCAGAAATTCCCAGCCTCTGATCTGCTCATGAGTCACAGTATTCATGTGGCTGACCCAGTTCAGCTCTGGTCAATGGTAAATTCCAAGATATTAGTAGTGTGGAATTCAGCAATGTTATGCCATTGAATGTCACAGGGAGCTGATTTGGAATCTCTCTTGTTGGAAATTGCCATTAACAAACCCTGATCTGGATGTTGACCAGGTCTTTCTGCTTATGAGTATGACCTGATTCAGTATCTGAGGAGGGACGAATGGTGCTGAGCAACAGTGAAATTTTAGCAAGCATTCCCACTTCTGTCATTATCATGGAGAGAAGGTCATTGATGAAGCAGCTGAAGATGGTTAGGCCATGGACCATTTCCTGAGGAGCTGGGGGTAGTTGTGAGATCGTGGTGGTATTGCTTCTTCTGGACCAAGAGGCCTAGGTTCAAGTCCCACCTACTCCAGAGGTGTGTTTTAACAGGTCTGAACAGGTTAATTATAAATGTCAAAACCAAGTTTCCCTGAGGAGGCAGTGGCATAGTGGTATTGTCACTGGAATAGTAATCTAGAACCCAGACCAATGCTTTAGGGACATGGGTTCATAACAGGTAGTTATGAACTACCTGTTTGCATTCAATAAAATTCTCTGAGGAACTGGGACTGTTGTGATGTGGTGGTAGAGTTCCTAACTCTGAGTGAGGTGGCCTAGATTCAAGTTTCACATGCTGCAGAGATATCTAACAACATATGTTGACTTTAGGAAAAAAAACTACCCTGAGGTGATTCATCTCCAACAACGATATCATCTTCCTTTGTGCTGGTTTCCATCCACTTCTGTTTTGCAAGGGGTCCTTAATGCCACTCATGGTCAATTGCACCCTGAACTTCAAGGATAGTCACGAATACTTCATCTCGAACTTTGTTTTTTTTTGGTTTATATTTAGACCAAGGGTGTAATGGGGTCAAGAGCTAAATCATCCTCACACTGACTTAGAAAGGAGGTTATTGCTGAGTAAATGCAGCATGAGAACAACTTGCATCACTTTGCTGATGATTGAGAGTAGGCAGAAGGGGCATAATTGGCTGGGTTGGATTTCTTCTGCTTTTTGTGGACATACCTGAGCAACTTTCCACATTGTCAGGTAGTTCACATTGTTATAACTCTACTGGAACAGCATGGCCAGTGATGTAGCTAGCTCTGGAGTGCACAGCTTCAGTACTATTGCCAAAGTTTTGTCAGGGCCCACAGTCTTTGCCTTCTCCAGTGCCTTCAGCCATTTCTTGATGGCATGACAATTGAATCAAATTGAAGAATGAGACTGGCATCTGTAATACAGGGGTCCTCAAGAGAATAAGATGGATTATCCATTTGGCATTTCTGGCTGAAGGTGGTTGCATGTCCTTCAGTCTTTTGCTTTGCTTTACCATGGTTGTCCACAGCTACACCATGCAATGTAATTATATTTTCCCAAAGTTCTAGCCAAATTGATTCTGTCCTTAAGCCCTCTGAAACATTCTCTTTTGCAGCATTACAATGTCTTTAAACAGTACTTCCACGCATTCTCTTTTTTTTCATTTCCTATCTTTTCTGAATACTTGTACCCAGGAATAATCGCCACCCAGTTCTGCTTTGCCCTTGAGCCAAGTCTTAGTTATAGCCACATTTCATCAGTCCATTTTGCAGCTAGCACCTATAACTTGCCAACTTTATTGACTACAGCCTATGCATTCACACACAACCATAATTGAGACTCCATTTCTTTCTTCCACCCCTTAACACCACCTATTAATTTCCAATTCTCTGTTTTAATGCTGTCTCCCCCAGTGTTTTTTGCACCCACCCTTGTTTTAACTCTGGAATATTCTCTGCTGGTTCCTACCCCATTTGCTGGCAAAACACCCAGCAAGGAACTCAGTCATGGTTCTGTTCAGGTGTAATTGTGTGGCTTAATACAGGTGCCATCTTCTATAGAATCTGTTCCAGGAGCCCTCCTAAAGCTAACTCTCCTGCACCATCTTTCCAGACACAAATTTAGCTGTGTTACCCTCCTATTACTGTTATCACTTGCATGTAGAACTGGGAATAATCTAGAGATTACTACTTTTATGTTTTGAAATCCCTTCCTGCATCTGTGTTCCAAGATGGCACGGTGGAGTACGACGTTTTGGCTGAAGGTCATCCAGTCCGTCAGCGTGGCAATCTCCTGGCCCGGTGTGGTGGTACGTTAGTGGCACATGGCGGTTTCTCAGCTCTGCGTGGTGGGTTTTCAGCAGTCTTTTGGTCTAGCATGGACTTCCGAGGTGATCCAGCACAGTCTCCCAGCCTCAAGAGCCTCAAGATGAATCCTGACAATCTGGAGTCAAAGCCCAGTGTGGATTGGAGACTCGGTACCGGCGTGGACTGGGTTGGAAGGTCTGTTATTCTGAACTTGTTATTTCTCTATTTTCTAACTGGTACTTACAATCTGCAATGCTGGACTTATTATTTCTTTATTTTTGTATTTTTTTTCCTAAGAACTTGTACTGAAGAATCTGTGCCTAGGTACCTTGTACTTAAGATGCTGCTATAAGTGGTGACTTGTAAACTTTTCACTGTACTCATTTGAGTACATATGACAACAAAGCTAATTCAATTCATCTTTAATATGCTCCAACTATAAACCATCCCAGACTTGTGCATTCCTCCAATTCTGGCCTCTGAGACACCCAAGTTTTCCATTCTCTATAACTGGCAGCTAGAAGGTTTATATGTATGAGGACTGTAGGACCTTGAAATTGGTGTACTGGTGCAGTTAAGACATATGTATTGAGAAGCATACTGAAGTCATTTTTTGCATCCAAGTACACTTAATGTGGAAACTGGTTGCCTGAAATAAGCAAATATTAAATTTATTATTAATAGAATTGTTTACATTGCCTAAACTCTCCACAATTTTAACTTCTTATGCATCCCTGATTTTCTGCACTCCGTATTTCTTTACGTGGTTAAAATCTTAGTTGAAGTCCCAAAGCACTTTACAGACAATGAAATGCTTTTGAGGAACAATCACTATTCCAATGTAGGGCAGGGAGCAATCTCCCACAATCAGCAATGTGAAAAAGACAATTTTTGTGATACTGAAGGATGAATACTGACCGGATCACTGGGAATAACATCCCTGGTTTTCTTTGAAATAGTGCCTAGGGATTTTTTTATATCTACATAAGAAGACAAATAAGCTCCTTCCTCAACTAAAAGTCAGTGGCTGTGACAGGTCATTGCTGCCTGTCTAGATTTTTGAGCTAAAGTCTTGGCATGTCACTTGAACCCACAACTGGCCATCTCCCAGGTCAGAGTTATATTAGAAAGACGGAGGTTGAGGGGGGACCTGATTGAGGTCTACAAAATCATGAGAGGTATAGACAGGGTGGATAGCAAGAAGCTTTTTCCCAGAGTGGGGGACTCAGTTACTAGAGGTCACGATTTCAAGGTGAGAGGGGAAAAGTTCAAGGGAGATATGCGTGGAAAGTTCTTTACACAGAGGGTGGTGGGTGCCTGGAACACATTGCCAGCAGAGGTGGTAGAGGTTGGCACGATACCATCATTTAAGATGTATCTAGACAGATACATGAATGGGCAGGGAGCAGAGGGATACAGATCCTTGGAAAATAGGCGACAGGTTTAGATAGAGGATCTGGATCGGCGCAGGCTTGGAGGGCCGAACGGCCTGTTCCTGTGCTGTAATTTTCTTTGTTCTTTTGTTCTTTGAGTGTTAGCACATGAGGCATGGCTGACAGGACTAATAAATATATTTTGAACTTCACAGCTCATTACATAATGTTTGCATCTGTAATATAAATATTCCATTTAGACTGCAATGAAAGTCCACAAACAACATTTTTAGTTACAGGAGCATAGGGAAGAGGGTGAGGACAGACCACTCAGTCATTCAATCCTGCTCCACTATTCAACTAGATCACTGCTGGTCTCTTACATCAATGCCAGTAAGAAGGTTGTTCGAAGTCTCCTGTGGCTTTTCCTCTCTCAAACAGATATTCTGTTTTGGGTACTGTTGAAGGGGATAGTCTCTCAGAGGAAAATAGAGGTGGCAGTCAGATCTTTGGCACTAAGAATCTAAACGGGATTTCTAAAAATTTTTAAAAAAAATTGTTAAAGGAGACTCTGCTATCAGGGGCACAGACAAGAGATTCTGTGGCCATGAGTATGAATCTAGGGTAGTATGTTACTTTCCTGGTACCAGGGTTAAGGATGTCTCAAAATAGTTGAAGCATATTGTCAAAGAGGAGAGTGAGAAGCTGGAAGTTGTTGTACATATTGGTAGGAATGACATAGTTAGGGAAAGGGTTAAGGCTTTGCAGATTGAACATAAGAGGTTGGGTAGGGTTAAAAAGCAGAACCTCAAAGGTAATAATCTCTGGTTTACTCCCGGTATCATGTTCTAATGACAGATGAGGATGGTTCTGAATCAGAAAGATCAAGTTAATTAGAAAAGGCAGACAAGAGCAAGTCAGAAAACAAGGGTAACTGTGAAGAATTGAACTGCAGTTATTTCAATGCAAGGGGTTTCACAAGTCAGGCTGATAAACTCAGGGCATGTCTGGGTACATAGGTCTGGGTTGTCATAGGTATTACAGAAACTTGGCTGAGGGAATGACAGTACTGGCAGCTCAATGTTCTGGGTTTTAAATGATATAGGAAGGATAGAAAGAGAGGCAAGAGAGAGGGGCAGTGGCATTTTTGATTAAGGAAAACATTCCTGTTGTAATTAGAAAGGATATTTCTGAGGGATCATCCAGTGAAATTATATGGACAGAAATTAGAAATAAGAAAAAGATGATCACCCTGACGGGATTGTACAACAGCA
The DNA here is from genome assembly GCF_021869965.1 of Rhincodon typus. NCBI lineage: Eukaryota > Metazoa > Chordata > Chondrichthyes > Orectolobiformes > Rhincodontidae > Rhincodon > Rhincodon typus. The sequence goes on from NC_063337.1 coordinate 80,855,135, forward strand.
CACTCCCCCCAAAAGAAATCAATGGGAAATTAAGAAGCAAATATGTAGAGAGATCTCAGATGTATGAAAAAAAATAGGGTTGCAATAGTAGGGGATTTTAATGTTTGGAAAATTAACTGGGACTGGCATAGTATTAAAGGCTTGGATGGTGTGGAATTTGTTAAATGTGTTCATGAAAAGTTTCTTTATCAGTACGTCAACATACCTACTAGAGAAAGAGCGAAACTTGATCTTCTCGTGGGAAATAAGGCAGGGGTAAGTGACTGAAGTGTTAGTTGGGGAACACTTTTTAGGACAAGTGATCATAATTCTATTAGTTTTAAAATAGTTATGGAAAAAGATAAGTCTGCTATAAATGTTAAGGTTCTTAACTGGAGTAAGGCAATTTTAATGATATAAGATGAGTACTTTCAAAAGTTGATTGGAGTAGACTGTTCACAGGTGAAGGGATGACCGATAAATGAAAGGATTTCAGAAGTGTGATAATGAGAGTTCAGAGGCATTACGTTCCTGTTAGCATGAAGGGTAAGGCTGATAAGAGTAGGATGCAATGAATGAATAAAGATATTGAGGTTCTTGTCAATAATAAGAAAGAATCATATATTGGATATAGACAGCTGGGATCAAATGAATCTCTTGAAGAGTATGAAGAGTATAGGGGCATTCTTAAGAGAGAAATCAGGAGGACAAAGAGAGGATACACGACAGCTCTGGCAGATATGGATAATCCAAAGAGACTCTACAAGGACATTAAGAGTAAAAGAGCAACTAGAGCAAGAATAGAGGCCCTTTAAAGATCAACGAGGTTGTCTATGTGTTGAACCTCAGGAAATGAGAAAGATACTAAATGAATATTTTGTGTCAGTTTTTATTGTGGAGAAAGAAATGGAAGCTGGAGAACTTAGGAAATAAGTCTTGATGTTTTCAAAACAGTTCACATTATAGAAGAGGAAAGTGCTGGAGGTCTTTGAAAGTATAAAGGTGGATAAATCTTTGGAATCCGATCAAGTGTATCCCAGGACATTGTAGGAAATCAGGGAAGAAAATGCGGGGCCTGTACCAGAAATATTTGCATCAACTATAGCCAAGGATGAAGTACCAGAGGACTGGGGGTTGGCTAATGTTGTGCCTTTATTTAAGAGAAGCTGTAAGGAGAAGGCTGGGAACTATAGACCTATCAGCCTGACATCAGCGGTGCGTAAGTTGTTTGAGGTGATTCTGAAGGATAGGATTTACATTCATTTGGAGAGGCAAGGACTGATTAGGCATAGTCAATATAGTTTTTTTGTGAGAGAAATCATCTCACAACCATGATTGAGTTTTTGAGGAAGTAACCAAAAAGGTTGATGAGGGCAGAGTGGTAGACATTATTTACATAGACTTTAGGAAAGCCTTTGACAAGGTTCCACATGGTAGACTAATTAGTAAAGTTAGATCATGTGGGATTCAAGGTGAGCTTGCCAATTGGACACAAAATTGGCTCGACAACAGGAGATAGAGGGTGGTGGTGGAGGGTTGTTTTTTGGACTGGAGGCCTATGACCGGCAGTGTTCCACAGGGATTGATACTGGGTCAACTTTTGTTTATCATTTACAAAACAATTTGGATGAGAATACAGGAGGCATGGTTAGTAAGATCACGGATGACACCAAATTTGGTGGTATAGTGTACAGTGAAAATGGTTATCAAAGGTTACAAAGAGATCTTGATCAATTGGGTTAATGGGCTGAGGAGTAGCAGATGGAGTTTAATTTCGATAAGTGTGAGGTATTGCATTTTGGTAAAACAAACAAGGGCTGGACTTATACAATTAATGGTAGGGCCCTGGATAGTGCCATAGAGCAGAGTTCGGTACACAATTCTTTGAAATTTGCGTCACAGGTAGACAGGGTGGTTACACTTAGGATGCTTGTCTTCATTGCTCAGACTTTTGACTATAGGAGTTGGTATATCCGGTTGAGGTTGTACAGGATGTTGGTGAGGCCTATTATCAAGTACTGTGCACAGTTCTGGTCACCCTGGTAAAGGAAAGTTATTATTAAATTGGAGAGGGTTCAGAAAAGATTTATCAGGATGTTGCCGGGAATGGTGGATTTGTGTTATAAAAAAAGGCTGGATAGGCTGGTACTTTCTTCACTGGAGTGTAGGACGTTGACAGGTGACCATACAGAGGTTTATAAAATCATGAGGGGCATAGATAAGTTGAATATCAAGGGTCTTTTCCCTAGGGTGTGGGAGTTCAAAACTAGAGGGCATATTTTTAAGGTGAGAGAAATATTTAAAAGGACATGAGGGGCAATGTTTGATCTGTGGGTGGAATGAACTGCCAGAGGAAGTGGTGGATGTAGGTACAACATTTACATTACAACATTTAAAAGACATTTAGATAAGTACACGAATAGGAAAGGTTTGGAGAGATATGGGCCAAATGGAGGCAGGTGGGACTAGTTTACTTTGGGAACCTTGATGGCAAGGACTAGTTGGACCAAAGAGTCTGTTTCCATGCTGTATGGATCTTTGACTCTATAGCCCTTGATGCTTTTAATTAGAAAAGTCTATTATTGCCTTTCTTTATCAAACTGAACAACTGAACATCCTCAGCACTCTGGATAGATAATTCCAATGATTCGCCATCTCTGAGTGAAGAAATACCTCCTCATCTCAGCCCTTAATGGTCCACCTCTCCTCCTTACACTGCTTGAGCGGTAAGTGCCAGAAGAACTCTCTCCGTCCACAGGAGCCAGGATTTGGCAGTAGTATTGATGGTGAAACTGTCAGTGTTTTCTGTCATTACTCCACTGGAGCTGAGAGCAAATGCTAGAGAGTGCACACGCACAGAATAATAGAAATCTAGATGTTGGTGTCAGTGAATCCATGCTTCTCCAAAAGGAGTGCTTTTGAGGCACCTCCTGGAATGCAATCAGTGGGAAGTAAAGTGATCATAGAGACTTTTGGCACAGAAACAGACTCTTCAGTCCAACTAGTTCACGCCAACAAGGGTTCCCCAAGTAAACTATTCCCACCTGCTTGCGCTTGGCCCATATCCTTCCAAATATTTGTTATTCATGTATTTATCCAAATGTCTTTTAAATTTTGTAACTACATCCACACCCACCACTTCATCTGGAAGTTCATTCCACACTGAGGTGAGAGCTTCCACTCTTATTGCTAATCTCACTATAAAACCCTTTGAAAAACTATCATTTAAAAGGTGTTGTAACTAAGTTTTAAACTGCTCATTAACTTCAGGATTACTGTGAAAACACTCTCACTGGCCTTGAAAAGCTCATTTTATATTTTCTGAAATGTCAAATTTCTATCAGTTGTAGATTTTCATATTTTAGAAGTAATTTAAAATTATTTACTTAGGATTTATGTAGCTAAAGTAAATCATAACCACTTATTATGATATAATTTTAAATTCAAACTGAAACATTGTAACCTTCCTGTGTGTGAATAGTTCAGGGTGTTGAATTGCTTACCTGATTGCTAACAGCACTGTTGTATGTCCCTTGACTTGGTGCCAGATTTAAATGGACTTTGGGTAAGGGGTGATTCACACTGTAGGCAGAGATTGGCAGATCATTGAAGTGGACAGCTTGTTCTGGTTTCCATTCTGCTGAATCTTGGCTCATATGGTGGATTGTTTAATGCCTACGTGGAACTCATCTGAAAGACAGCAAGGACAACATTCAGTGTGACACTAAGATGGGCAGCTATAACTCAAAGTCACTCACCATCCTGACTTGGAATGAAATCATTCTTCTTTCACTGTCACTTGGTCAAAATCCAGAATTCCCTGACTTATTGGCATTATGTGTCCAACTTCAGCGCTTGGACGGCAACAGTTCAAGCAGGTAGCTCACTTTCACCTTCCCAAGCGCCACTGGGAAGGGAAGTAAATGCTGGCTAGGCCTGCGATGCCCGTTTCTCCTGAATGATTTATCTATTTAAAAATGTGAAACGAAGTCTCCTGGATGGTACTTGATGCTTCTGATTCTGTTTCATTCTCAGAGTGAGACCACTGCACGCAGCTTTGCGTCCTCTTAAAACGAGATTGCATTTCGTACATAATCGAAGCTTATTACGAATTGTTGCACCCATGGTTAGTAAATATGGAATCTGCAGTTCACTCTATTCATAACGCTCACAGCAACTCTGTCTGAACTAAAGGCTCCAGTCACACGAATGCTCGTGGTCGGAAAGTGAGGGGGTTTCTGATATTTGCTGTGTCAGTCAAGGATCAGAGAAGTTGTGCTTTTTTTCCGGCTTGCAATTCTCGGCTTTATGTCCACTGTGCTAGACTGAAAAAAAAATGAACACTCGTGTTCACAAACCCTGATCCTCACAGAACCCCTGACCTGTGTAAGAGAGCTACGCTCATTACCAAGGAGGGAAAATGCTGAAATTGAATGCACATCTCCTTATGCAATGACGATGTGCTGGCGACTTATTTGCTGTTCACGTTTGTTGCATGATAATGGAGATTTTGACTTCTTGTTTCATTTGCATGTGTCGATTTAAAGTGGTCTGTACAAGGGCGTTTAGGTATTCCACTTTCGAACTCAGGTACGACATCTGGGAGCAGCAGGCAATTCCCAATGTTTGGGTTTGGCAAAGAGGGGCAGGTTCATCTCCACTGCCTCCTGGTGGTTAAGAGATACTGTGCGTATTCGTCCTGTAAATCTAAATGACAAGAAGTGAGGTTGGATTCGGGTTCTATTTTAACATTTTGAACTCAAAGCGCCCGCAGTGAAAATCCACAGGTAAGACAATTTACACTGGGAAATCAAAATTCAAACCAACCTCACAAATAGAGGGGGTTGTGCACTCGGAAAAGCAATGCAATATTTCGATTTTCGTCCGCACTTCGCTTTTATTTTTTTTAATTCGTTCACGGGATGAGGGCGTCGCTGAGCGGGCAGCATTTATTGCCCATCCTTAATTGCCCAGAGAGCAGTTCAGAGTCAACCGCATTGCTGTGGGTCTGGAGTCACATGTAGGCCAGAGCAGGTAAGGATGGCATTTTCCTTTCCTAAAGGGCATTAGTGAACCAGATGGGTTTTTCCCTCCGACAGTCAACTCATGGTCCTCATTAGTTTCTTAATTCCAGATATTTTATTGATTTCAAATTGAACCCGGGTCCCCAGAACGTTATCTGGGTCTCTGGATTAACAGTCCAGCAATAATACCACTAGGCCGTCGCCTCCCCACTTTAGATTGAACTTTGTGACAACAAACATTTGTGACTGTTAGTATTAAAAGAAATCCTTACTGCAGTCGCTCCGTTGTCTTATCACTGCAGAAAACGAACAGATCAATACTGTTTCAGCCTTGCGTATAACTTAAAAGAAACAAATTAATTAATCCTAATGAATTAGCTCTTCATTTATTTAAACGTAGCGCAGTCCATGAATTAAAATTGCATGCAGTGATTAAAGCTTTGGTAAAAGGCGAATGATTTCGTTGGAAATTTATAATAAATCAAGACCATTCCAGCTCACAAGACAGTGGTTTCTCAGAACGCTCTGAACTTGAAATCGGGGTGATGGTAGCTCCAGATTTTAAAGCTCTTCATTTGTGCAAGTTCCCCCTGCTTTGTAAGCGGTAATTAGATAACAATAGGCATGGCAGGGTGTCCCATATAACCAGAACACCGGCATCCATAGCCCAACCAGGCGTGCTCTCATCTCTCCCCAGAAGGGGTTCACCAGCAAGCACCCTGGGATGAAAACCACAATTAAGGCTTTCAATATTTAATATTACAACGTTATTCACTTTGGAGAAAATCGCAATTATGCCGCTCGCGTACAGACAGCGAGCTGGTCTTCACTGATCTAAGGGCATAACTCATATGAATGCCTCAGCGTAATTAAAGCCACCATCTCATTGTTGGTTTTTTTATTTACTAACATTTCAGCCTTTGTAGGAGTGCATAAGAAATCATACAATTCATCATATTTCATAGGCACGTCAATCATAGGACATGAAGCTCTACTAAGTAAATAGTCAGTTCCAGCCTAGATGTTTTGCGTTGAACTGAAATATATATATATAAATATATATAGCATGTATCTTTAAAGTCGGCCTCTCAGATTTAAATGTTGAGACAAATTGAAGCGCGCATTGTTTGGTCTTTGACCCCTGTCGCTGTGTTGTATTGGTCTGCTCATCGCTGATTCAGAAGCCGATCGACCAATGCGAAAACGGATAGTAATTGGTTGGTTTCTGAGTTTGTGGAAACTGACCTGAAATTAATGAAATGTGTGTAGAAAATATAGCTGATACTTTCAAACGGTTTTGCGTGAATCCTATATTAAATGTGATGTATCTAACCGCGGCGAGGCTTCATTTTGCTTAAATTAAATCTCATGAATTAATTTACCGCCTTTTAGAAAATGTTAATATATTTTGACCGCACCCTGTTGTCATAACGTGGAGTCAGAGATGTACGGCGTAGGAATTTTATACGGTGTCGCATAACGCATTTAAACCGGTATAATGATGCACATGACCTAATTAATATACATTAGCTTCCTGGTTCTTCATACAGAACAGCAAAAAATAGCTATACTTTTTTGAGTCATTATTATTTAGGATGCTTGTGACCAAATAAAGGTGTTGCGTGCATGCAGGATAGAGATATAGTGATCCGTGACTGTGTTATATGGACTGCAATACCTTAGCATTCCAGGCATATCACACCCATTTATAATTTCGCAGCACTGTTGCTTTTCATAAAATTATAGCTAGCTATTTGTGGAAAATCTTTTTTGAAGAATTGCTCGGAAAGAGTTGCGCTCATTACAAAAAAAGTTCAAAATAATATTGAACCGAAGAGTGTAATCACACATTCCAGAACATAATGTTCACCAGAAGCGTGATCCGCTGGATATTCTAGCTACAGTTGAATACTGATCGCGATTTTTATGTGCGTTTTGGGGGAAAGAAATCCCTGGGATCAAAAGAGGATGTTATTACTCTAAGAATCTTGGCGATTTCATTACGTCATTCAAAAAGATACCTGTCCCTCCCTCCCACCAACCACCCTAGTAAGGAAGTAGATAAATTAAATGGCCTGTCTGCAATATTTTTAAAAATTGAAAACATTGATTGCGTTTTCAGTAATGTTAGAGCGATATGGGGATAGGTTAGTCGGTCATTTTGTCACTTGAATGTTTTTTTTTCATACAGACAGATGGTTTTGAATCTGTGGGCCACACTAGGTATCATTTTTCAAGGACGGCTCATCTGACCACCATTCGGCCTGAGGGTTGTACTTACTTGAAGAAAGTACAGAATTGTCAACATTTGATCTTAAGGGAAGACAGGAACCAACATAAAGAGGAAGGTTACCAGCAAAAATGATACATTGTGTGTTATGTGATTGTAATCCTCCATCCTTGTAAAATACCATTGCAATGTATATTTGTATAGCCCCTTTAAAGGATCAAAACCCCTGGGGCACTTCACAGAAGTATTATAAAAGAAATTATGGCCGTCACATATTGAGATAAGACAGCAGGTGGTCAAAGTCTTGGTCAAACAGGTAGTTCTTAAGTTCTGAAGGAGGAATGAGAAGTCCAGAAATGCAAGGGATTAGTTCCAGAGTTACTGGATAAGGTACTGAAGGCCGATCAACGGTGGAGCGATTATAATACAGGATGCTTGAGAACTATATGCACATACGGACCTGCCCATCGACCATCACTGCCACATTTCAAAGAATCATTATTTGTCATAGACGACAAGAAAATGTTTTAAAATAGAAATATATTTTTAAACCACAAGTCTGAAATGCGCAATTACCATTGTCTTATGAATGAGGTTATCAATGTACAACCAGCCAGTCACTGTGGTCTGCCGTTTCAGAGGAATGACTTTGTAAGGACAGGCCAAGTTAGAAATCACAAGAAAGACCCAGCTCTCAGCCTGTACTGATAAACACAATACAAGAGCATCCAGTGGACAGTACAAGATATGTCAGCGGAGCTGAGTGTACACTGGTCGCTGCTAACCAGGGGCTTTGTAAGGGGAAAGTTATCGTCCATAAGAAAACTCACACAATAGAGTCACTTTATTTTGATCTCTGAAAAAAAATCTTTCAGTCAAAGCAAAATACTGCGGCTGCTGAAAATCTAGAAAAAAGGGAAAACGTTTTGAGAATAACCAGCAGGTCTGATAACATCCGTGGGGAAAGAAATAGTTAATTTCCCAATCGAGAAAGATTATTTCTTATCTTGAAGGGAAAATCATATTCGTTTCGAAACGTTAACTTTGTTTTTCTCTCTCCACAGAGGCTGCCAGAACTGTCACGTACCTGAACAACACGTCTTTCTCCTACCAGCTTTAAATAGATAAACTTATTTGGTATTTCACTTTTCATGTTTAATTACTCAGATAAATCAACCACATTTGAATAACGCATTTGCTGTAATAAAACCTAGCTCAAAGTAGTTTACATGAGTGTTATTAAATAAAATGTCGTTAACAAATGTCAATAAATCAATCTTTGCCTATGAGATGGGCAGTATTCGCATTATTTATCTCTACCGTTTAGAATTTAGACTAGCTGCCTACACTGACGGCTAAGAAATACGTTTTTTCTTTCCTCCTTTACCAAGTATGCCCCTAATAGCAATCTACCTAAGCAAAACTTTTTGGTGAAGCATTTGGAAATTCAGGTCTTTAATTCAGGCTCCATCTCCAAATTAAAACAGAAATGCAATGTTTTAGTTTATATACAATATTAATGTTCACTTGGGTAATAAATAGGAGATTATATTTCCTGCAGTCATCCAGAATCTATTGATGAGTATAAGGACATGCCCAGAATTTCTCCCACCTTTTGCCACTTTTATGTTCAGGTCTGTGTTTTTATGGCGGAAGGCAGGTCAATAAAAATGAAGTATTCACGCCCGAAGAAATCTGAACTTCATGTTTTACATTGCACTCTCTAAAGTTGAATGCTTTAACATGCTCATTCTCATATTGAAGGAGTTGTGAATTATTGTCATTCTCTATTCGTGTTTTTTTTCGCCCTGAACAAGTATATGTCACTGACACATGCTTATTCGAAGTCACGGGTGAGGTGTTTCGTCTGGGAACTCAGTGTGCTGACTTCTGACTTGGGTACAGGCCTCCGATGGGAAACCTGTTGCCAGCATTTTAAATGCTGAAGAGCTATTGCTGGATACGTTTAATAATTTACTTGCGAACTTCGCGTGATATTTTTTATAAACTTCATTTCCGGCGGTGTGAAATTTACTGGAAAACGACGAACGAGGAAAAACCTTTCGTCCATCAAGTTTGTCTTCTGCCGTGTTAACTTGCACAGATCAGAACGCTGTAGCGTGCCCTCCCACACAATCTCCCGGGAGAGACAAAAATCGGTAAGATTGCGAGATCCCGCCATGACTCCTGATGCATACACAACACAAGGTGGAGGTTTTTCTTTTGAATGACCATGTTCGTTTTTTTTTGGTTCCAAGTTTCCTGCTTTGTTTAATGGGAGCAGAAATATTGTCTCTGCAGTTGCACGATTTTCCTACTTCCGCTTCCATACGGACGGAAATAGCAAATGAAAACACGAAGAAGAACAAGATCCAATCCATTGCTTTTGGAAATCCATAACTGGATGTTTCCTTGGAGTAGCTACATGTTGACCGTGTGCTTCCTATTTGTTCTGCTGTGACCTGTTGCTCTTCCATGAAATCTGATTCAAGCTGTTGCATATTTTGCAGATCAGGTGCAATAGCGTTGTACCACTGGCAGAGGGAGGGGCTAAACACTTTCACTCTGGACCCTCTATTTACATTTCTATTATTAGCATATCAGTAGCAAAGGAAACTAAACTAGTATCTGACTGTTGGAGGAGGGTGGCTTAAGAAAACGTTTTGTTTTGCCTTAGATGCAAAAACTTGGTTGCCAAATTAATTCGAAACTGAATGCATCTGTCAGGATTTATGTCAAGTACTTAACAGTTCACTAACCATTCACAGCAAACAAACGGGAATACCTTGCACAATCTTACGATAAACGTCTGGAACAGTGACTCTGATACCTGACCTCGCTTTTAATTATGTCACATGGAAATTATCCTTGTGTTAGAACTGTCCAACCATAGTGATAAATGGCGACTTCTAGAAACGCGATAACTTGGTAATGTTTAATTAATTGGCGCGACTAAAATGTTGGCCAATGTTGCTGCCTGCTTCGCAACTACCGAGATAAGCAGCGCGGCTGATTTTTTAACACGTGGTTTATCGATTTTAGGATTTAAATAAAACTTTTTGGTTGTATTTTCTATTAACTGTAAAATAACGTGTGCACGATAGAATTGAACCTATTCCTGTCGACATTTACGAATACAAAATCAGGTTACAATTGCACGTAATTGAACATAAGGCAAAATGGTGTTTACAGAGTAATACCCCTGTATTCGAGTTTTAAACGCTTTTTGCTGTTTCGCTATAAAATGTAGATGCATTTGGTTTTCAGATTAGACTGGAACTAATGTTCTCAAACCACAGTACAGCTTTTTTTTATCGCATCCAACCCCATTCGGGAGGTCAATCAAAAGTATTAAAGCAATACATTATTAGGGAAAAAGTTGGAACGTATACTGGTAAAGTGTTACTATAAAATAGGCCGTTAACTGGAAGGGAAATTGTTTTATGAAAATCTACCACTTTGAGATCGACGTCGGTCGGCAAATAAAACGTTCATGATAAATGATTCAATCCCAACCTCTTGGAAATTGAATTCTACGGAATCATATTTATTGTTACTGTATAACTGTTGTGAACGTATAGTACGTGACCATCTACTTTGGAACGGCACATGGGGAAACGTCATCAGTTCTTTTTAAAATTGAACAGTTAAAAGTTTAGATTTCTACATCACAGAATAATAATGATATAAAAAGAAAGCCTTGCATTTAGGTAGCACTTTTTCTGACCATTTTACTGCATTGTTTGTAGTGTAGTTACCGCTGTAATGCAAGAAATAGGGTCGTGCTGTTTGTTATTTTGTTTACTGAATGCGATGGGGGAAAACGCACAGTATATTGAAATAAAATATTTCTAAAATCAATTAACTAATTCAGATCAGTTTGTAAGGAGACTTATTAATTTTATAAATGCTGGCATTCATTCGTTGTTTCCATTCATGTAATTCCCTTTGCAGAAGTTTCCAGGTAAGATGCAGAATGATCGTATTAATTGAATAATGTTTTCAGGGATCGGATTTATGTAGTGAACACAGCTCAGGATTACTGCTTCCAGTGGGGATTAACGAAGATAACAGCTTAGTGAAGTTGCCTCGCCAAAAAGAACATGAAGAGCACGTTATCATTAATTCTACACAATCAACTCCAATCGTATCCGTGAAATTATTTGGTGTTGCAAGAGGAATACATTCCTTCACTTGCATGTGGCATTTGCGCGTGCGCATGCAGGTTTCTCCCCCACCCACTCCCTGGCGATAATGTTTGTTTAATGGGCCTTGGAACATTTTTAAAATGCTGGCAGAAGGCAGACCGTGCGAAGAGAGCCCGGTGTCTGCTCGGTTCCCTTCCTGGAAGCGCCATCGCTTTGCCGCAAATGTGGGAGAGAGAGGGGGGAGGGAGTGGGGTAACACTGATCAATAATTGGATGAGCTGCGTTCTGGATGTGTTAAAACTTGTTGAGCTGATTCGAACAGGACCTGTCATTACACGCAAATACATGTTGTTTTGTCACACGCGCAAGGAACTTCAGAGCATCTGCTCGGATTGCTCAGTAACAGCTGGAATCGCACAGTCTTCGGTCCACTTTTCAGATGCATCTGGGCAAGGCTTAGGAAGGTTTAACGCTGTCAAGAAACCCCGAAGCCTCGATCGTGGAAGCCGCGCCACCGTCTGCCCCCTGCAATGTTTGCAATCGCTTCCAGTGACTGGAATGGTTATTTCCCACGTGCTCCTGAGCGGCTGGAACGGGACGGAGGTTGTATTGTGGGAGCTGTAGTCTCCTTTCGCCTTCCCTCTGACTTTGCAGCCCCGCGGGGGACAGAGGAGGAACGGGGTGGGAGGGGCGAGGACTCGGTGTTTGTCAATCAACAATAGAGGGCGGGCGAGCGCGCTTGCGCGCATCCCTGCTCGGGCCGGCCCAATGGGCTGCGGCCTCCGGCGCTGGTCTCCCGGACAACCGTTTGGCCGCACGCGCTCGCGCGGGAGGGACGCCCAGATCTCGCGCGAGCACGGAGAGGGGGGCTGGGCCCGAGAGTGGGCAGCAGGTGTAAGCGGAGCCTGTGTGTGTCCCAGGCAGCAATAGGGAGGCAGCACTCACTGAGAGAGAGACACACAGACATATACACACACATAGAACAGGAGTGTGCAACTGGCCTGCAGTTCAACACAGAGCTACTTATATCTCTACATGTTTACAAGGAGAAGAAGAAAAAAAACGCGAATGCACACATAAACATTTATAATATGTGCTCACAACTTCTGCGTTCTCTTTAAACACAGTTCCAGCCTCATTTCCTCTCCTCTTTCTAGCATCCCTATGTACAGTGTTCAAAATGATGTCCATGAACAGCAAACAGCCAGCCTTCGGGATGCATCACACCCTACCTGAGCACAAGTACACTTCTCTGCACTCCAGCTCGGAAGCAATAAGGAGAGCCTGTCTACCAGCGCCGCCGGTACGTACCTTTCTCTGTCTCTCTCTCTCGTATGTGGACTAAGTTGTGGCTGCAAGGCAACCGTCTGGCAAAATACTGCTTAAATGTTCTATATCTGCTCGCTCAAGTCTGTCCATGCCTTTGCAAGATTGCAACTCTTTTCTCAGCATTCATGTTGCAGTTTTAAATGTTTTGTTGAGTGTTATTTGACTATTCCCTGTTGAGAATTAGATGTTGATCATGTTTCTTTCTTTCTCTCTTGTCCCTCTCTCTCTCTGTTTGTGACAACAGCTGCAGAGCAACATCTTCGCCAGTTTAGATGAAACTCTGCTGGCCCGCGCCGAGGCTCTGGCGGCCGTGGATATCGCCGTGTCCCAGGGCAAGAGCCACCCGTTCAAGCCGGATGCCACCTACCACACCATGAACACGGTGCCATGCACGTCTACCTCGAGCGTCGCCCTGCCGCACCCGTCCGCCCTGTCCTCGCACCCGCACGCCCACCACCACCACCACCCCCACCAGCCGCACCAGCCGCTCGACCCGGGGGAGCTCATCGACCACCTCAGCTCGTCCTCGCTGACCCTGGCCGGGGCCATGGCAGTGGCCGGAGGAGGGGGCGGAGGGGCAGGAGGAGGAGGAGGGGGGGACGGGGGTGGAGGGGGAGGTGGTGGTGGAGGAGGAGGCGGCGGGGTGGTGTCGACCTCCTCTCACCCCCACGCGGCTCACATGCACGGCCTGGGCCCCCTGAGCCACCATCACCACCATCATCACCACCATCACCACCCTCACCCTCACCAGGCGGCCATGGGCATGGCGCCGCACCCTCACGGCCTGGTGGGCCACGGCGTGGCGTCCGGCCTGCCCTCGGTCAACGACGTGGACGCCGACCCGCGGGAGCTGGAGGCGTTCGCCGAGCGCTTCAAGCAGCGGCGGATCAAGCTTGGGGTGACCCAGGCGGACGTGGGCGCGGCCCTGGCCAACCTGAAGATCCCGGGCGTGGGCTCGCTCAGCCAGAGCACCATCTGCCGCTTCGAGTCGCTGACCCTGTCGCACAACAACATGATCGCGCTGAAGCCCATCCTGCAAGCGTGGCTGGAGGAGGCGGAGGGCGCGCACCGCGACAAGATGAACAAGCCCGACATCTTCAACGGCGGCGAGAAGAAGCGCAAGCGGACGTCCATCGCCGCCCCGGAGAAGCGCTCCCTCGAGGCTTACTTCGCCGTCCAGCCTCGGCCCTCCTCCGAAAAGATCGCGGCTATCGCCGAGAAACTGGATCTGAAAAAGAACGTTGTGCGGGTTTGGTTTTGCAATCAGAGACAGAAGCAGAAACGAATGAAATTTTCCGCCAACCACTAGCTGGAAGAGAAAAGCGGGATCCCCCTTTCTTCCTATCCTCTGCACCCCCGACAACCTTTTATTCCAACCCCCTCCCCCAGCCCGTCTCCTGAAACCCCCGCCGGCAGACTCGATAACGGACAGGTCTTTTTTTTCAGGGGGTGACCGAGGATAGATGTTCGTCCTCACTTGGGTCCCTCCCGGACTTGGTCACAGTACTTTTTTTTATTTATGTGTGTTTAATGGAGCGAGCGGAGGTCTGCAAACGCGTTCCTGATGAGATCCAAGCGAAATCATCGGTTTCTGAAGCATCGTCGTGTTTGTGTTATTTTGCCACGTTATTGGTGAAGTATGCAAGTCACAGGTAATTCAGACCGCCCGGTTTCTGTGCTGAAATTTCTAGATTTTAAGGGGAAGCAAAAGAACAAAACTGTAACCGTGCCAGACTTGCCATTATCTTGTTATTGGAAACAAAATGCGAAGAAAAATTGATTGATGTTCAGTCACTTCAGTATAATTTCACTCCAGTGTTCCATTGATGCTGCTGTGCTCCGTTTTCTCTCGTCCTTTTCTTTTAACAAAAAAAAAACGTTACCTCGACAACTTTTTGTTATTCACCAGCCCATGGAGTCTGTTGCGTTAGGACATTTCGATTCTGACTTTTCAGAAGCCGATTGCTTCAGTTACAAAAAAAAATGCTCAGGCACGATCGTCCATTTGATTTGATATGAGTACTTACTACTGGAGAGGGATAACGTGTGATTCCCCCCCCCCCCAAGTAACATCCTTCCTTCAGTTTATCTGATAGAAGAAGCACAATCGTGCTTGCGGATATTCTGACTTGATTTGCCGTTTGGGACAGTATTTATGCAGATCGTGGTATATAGCCTCATTATTAATTATTTTCAATTCTTAATAGAAAAAAAACAAAACATACAAAAAAAAATCACAATTGACATTTTACAGTGATAATCGTTTCCAAAGGTCTGCATGCTGATCAGATCATGGTTTTCTTTATTTTCGTCAAATGTAACGGGCGTTAGCTGTCGGCACTCCGTTTTCTGGTAATTGCACTAAAAGTATGTTGCAGAGTTTAGTATATCGTACTGGGTGGAGAACATGTTAGCGTATTATGGTTTACGATCAAAATTCAAGCGATTCTCGCATCTAAAGCTTGATACAGGACTACCAAAAGTTTGCGCATTAAATATTCACACTAAATTATTGATTCTGTTTTGGGTAGGAATATCTCCTTAGCAGGCATCTAAAATACGTGCGTAGGAGCAAAATAACTGCATGAGCTGAGGATGGAATACCGAATTTGGCGCCTATGGATTTGATATAAAAATCTTATGTCTGCAGCGCAAACATTCTATGCATTTGGAACTGAAATGAGCACTATAGAGTAGCTTGATAGACCTTGTGGATGGTGTGATTTCACTGTTAACTGCCTGTTTTCACTAGACACAACATTATGACCCTGTTTATAACTGTATATAGGTGTTTATTGTAAATAACTTTTTAATTTGCGCACATGTATGTTTACAAACTGCAACCACGTGTGCATCATACGTAAAAGGAAAAAAAGAAGTTTCACTTTAAGTCGAGCCCTGTCCAATGTATATTTGCCAAGCTTCCTCCTGGATTGTGTTTTTTAAAATTTATTTACTTATTTATTTAATTTATTTCTGTAAGCCAAATACAACAGGGAGATATGTCCTAGCACATTTATTAATAAAAAAAGGGAAACAACTGTCTGTTTAAGAGTGCACTTCTATTTTTTTTTCTTGGTAAAACTGAGTTTAAGCGGCTAGATAAAAAGCCCCAGAAGCTTGCAACCACGCCGATATCATTTGGAGGCAGTTTCTAAGTTTTCCGTGCATGCTCTAAACCGTGAACACACGCGAAAGCAAAATCGTACACATGCACTTGAGAATTTGAACACTCGAACTTTCTGTAAACAGAAATTCTGAGTTTTGAAAGGAACAAATGATTTTAAGAACCTAAACATGCAATAGGTGTTTGCAATTATGCTTTAAAAATAAAAAAAAGTCTCAAAATTCGGACAATTGTGCTTTACATATCTCACTAGAAGAACTTTTAAATTAAATACATGTTGCCCCGAGTTCCCTTGCTTTACATCAAGGTGGCATTCAACCTCTGTAGTTAGGCTCGTAGTTAGTTGTGGCATTATGAACTACGTTTGTGATGCCACCTACTGCACTACTAGAACACTTTCCACCCTGAGATTTAGCTAACAGGTTTTGGGTTAACTTTTGGACCCCTTGATCATTTTTCCCCGCTTCGTAAAATAGAGGCGTTGAATGACCCATTGTAGAAGACAACACTTTTAACGCAAACACGCCATTGAACATGTGTGGGTGTCTCACTTAGCTTCATTGATCTCGCTGGTATTAGTTGGAACAAACGCAAATGTTGGATGCAAAGTAGCCGAACTGTAAATATTTTTCAGTTCTGTCAATACAATGTCGCTGCAACCATTATTAATGAATAAATGAGATGATTAATAAGGACATCATCCATTGTTGTACATTTACACAAGTAAAGAGATCGCATGTTGTTCAAAACTCCAGATGTGGCACAGGTAAGATTTCACATTTATGCAAAGCATTGAAACAAAGCCTGGAATCAATCCAAAAATAAAATACGAGCGAGGTTTTACGAAGCAGTTGATGGCATGTGAGGCTTCCGCTCAGTATAACACCAAACGCAAAAACCCCAGACAGAACATTTAAATAATGTTAAATTAAAGAAAAGGGACCATAATACATTTTCATGAAAATTAACACTTGGAACTCTAGCTGACTTTCAAAATAGTATGCTGACACAGGCGCATATTGAATTTTGTTATCAATGAGAAGTTATATTTTTACTGCTACATTCCATCTGTATTTGGCTATAAGAAAATGTGCAGTGTATAAAGTACAAACTCTTATATCTAAAATACAGCAAATTCTAGAAAACAACGGGTCACTACCCACAAGGAATAACGTGAGAATTGTGGAAATCGCATGTAACACTTGTTCGGCAATTGGTATCAACTTATATTAAACCATCATAAATGAATAATAGACACTCACTGCCATGATCCTATTGATTTTTCCTCCTGTCTGATACCTTGGCTAATTTCTCTGCTGCTTCAACAAGACAAACGCGCCAGTACTGCAGAGTTACCCAGGCTCATTCCAGAAACCTTGGGGTTTGCCTGAAGAAATCATTTTCTACATTGCTGTTAAAACAATTTTCTGGATTTCGGTTCCGCCGTTTATATGATCACGTGCACGTTTAGTCTGCTGTTAAATTACTTTTAATGCGATCATCGCTTCTGAATTCGAGTTAGATGACCTGGCTTATTCTCCTTCAATTCAAAGCGTTTTGTGATATATTGAGACAGTATTGAAGAGTTTGCCATTCGCACCGAGCAGGTCTGTTTATTTTTCAGGACTTTTGCAAAATAAAGAACTGGATGTCATAATCATCTTTGAATAAAATTGAAAATAATATTTTTCATTATGCAAGTTACGGCTTTGTATTAATTTTATTACTCTTAATTATGAAATTGTGCAATACGATAGACCTCGCCATTATTTGCCAATCTATGACATTATTTTCATTTTTTGTAATGCACAGCAAAGTAGCAACCCAAATCAGTCTGACACAGCAACTACTGTCTCCAGCATGAACGTGCTCCCTTATCGTAATTATTGCCTTTTGCACTGTCAGATCTGAGAGGATTCTCACAAATGTAATTACGAATGCTTTGTAAATAATTCATGTTAAGAGATTCAACAAATTAATAAAGCGAAGGATGACAAGAGGCTAATTAAAACTTTGGTAATTGTTGTCACGACAGCTTTGTTGTGCGGCACGGTGCAAAACCCTCTTTGAAAGAAAAATCTGCTTTGATAAGGAAAAATGTCCCAGTAGGCTTTTAAACACTTTGAACTTTATTTAATATACATTTATTCTTTAATTGCATTTAACAAACGATTTATTCCTTCCACTCCTCTATGACTTTTATTCTTGAATTGTTTTGAAGCCAGGCATTACAGAAACAGGGAAACTGCATAAGTGAAGCGGTTACTTTATCTCCTTTTCCCTATTCAATATGAAACTTTCCCACCAACAAGAAATAATTTAGCGAGAAAATCAAACACCATGCGCGGCACACAAAGCAAATGTAAGGAATTTAAAACACAATTGTTCATTCCTGGCTGTTACCTGGAAGTGAATAGAAACTGAAAAACAACAATTGTTTTAAATTGGCTGGCACCTCTCATCTATTTGGAAATTTGGTCGATGACACCCGGATTAAAATTTTCGGCGATTTCTAGTAGCATTAAACACCGTACAATTGTTGTTTTTCAAAAAATGACTCAGGATTTATTGTAATTATTACTGCATTTTTTTGGATGGCGATTAAACAAAGAAAAAATCAAAAGTTTGCCTATTGTATGAATAATAATATTAAATCTACATTGCCACGTGAATGTCAGATAAAAGGTGATAACCGCACTGATTCAATCCAAGTCTATGATCCCGTTTCCCAGCCATTTCCCACGGTCCAATTTTTATAGTTTCCATTTGCTGACCATTAAAATTCCGAGGCGGCATTGCAATCAATGACAATGCAAAAGCAACACTAGATGGCAGTGTCAGAGGTCAAGATGGTGAGGACCACCTACAACTGCACCAAGAACAGTGCACAACCTGTCGATACCTTCTTTGAAACTCCAACCATAATGGCAGTACACGTTCAGCCACCCCCTCCTCCATCCCATTATTTCGGAAGCCTTCCGAAATTGTTCTTTCCGAAAACTTTATCTTAACCTGGTCTGTTGACCGGGTCATATGTCTTCGTTGCGAAATGAACCACGCTCTCAACACAAGGGCTCATCGTTTCTACTGCTTGAACAGTCTATGGGAAACTCATTTACACAAGGAATTCTCAGGCAGTCATGTACTGACAATAAACATTTAATGAAGCTTGAGACCTACGTGGCCCGGGACTGTGTCAGAATAATTTAATTGTAACATTAGCATGGATTCTGTCACATCAAACCGGTGATTGCAAATTATGGGAGTTTAAGGGTGAAAACATACAAAAAACAGCAACGTCGCATATCTTATCGGAACTGACCGGTTCAGTCCCGAACAGCAGTCATTACTGGACTCGAAAGGTTAGCTGTGTTTCTCTTTCCACAAATGCTGCCAGACCTGCTGAGCTTCTTCAACACGTTCTGTTTTTATTTCGGATTTCCAGCACCCGCCATATTTTGCTTTTGATCTCATCCTCGTCATTGCAGCCAAATTGTTGGGATTTTTAATTTTAAAATGTCATGAATATTGACGTCGCAACAGTTCGTTTTTCAATAAATGGATTCAGTCTGTGCAGATATAATGCGCGTTTAAAAATGTTAAACACAGTTAATGCAATATTAATCGCCTTTGGTGATATAAAAGCAGTATTTTCAGACAACCACCTGGTCGTTTTTCCAGTGCTTGAGGAAAAGGGGTATAGCTGCAGTCATTTCCCAGCAAAAAGATAGAATTATTTCTATTGCCTAACTTTTGTTCGCCAAGACAGTGATATTTTAATGGGGTAAGGACATTTACTTTGTCTTAAATATCTATTATAGATCTTGACCATCTGCAAAATTTGTTCCTTTACCTCCACCCTAGTTATTGGGCACACTATGGTCGTGAGATTTTTGACACATAAAGTAATTCAAACGTTTTCAGTGAACAGGCTGTTTCATTAAGTTAATGTCGGCGACAGAAACACCGTATAAGAATACCAACATGTAATGAATGCAAACGTTGTTTAACGGGTTCAAGTGTTTATGGGAATATAACAGGCAGCACCGCATCTAAATTCGCAACTTGCGATCCATAACATGCCTTTCTAGGCACCCTCTGCATTTTATCTGCTGTGAAACTGTGTGATGTTTCTCCAGCCAACGCTCACCAGCAGAGAACAGAAGAAAAACCGAAAGCCGACAAAGTAACTAAAGAGCTTATGAAATCGAAAAATATCTATCTTTTGCAGATTCTGACTATTTTATCCTTTGAGACTTCCTCTCCGACGTTCACTTTTACCAGCTGCCTATGAATAGCGCCAGTCTCTGATATAGCCTAGATAAAAGTTTGCAAAACTTAATAAGCCACGACAGAATCCAATTGAATTCGGCGTTTCGCACGACCGCACATACCTTCCACCGAATTATGCATTATTAGGAAAATGCACAGTTCACTCAGTGGCTAAGATACTATTGTTTTTCAATGACCCTGTAAATGACGTTACTTCGCCAAACTATATTTTTAAGGAAAACAGAAACATAGGCTCCATTATTTCAAATTATCTGCGCGGTCAGAATATAATCACAACGATATGGTAGGAACTTATTCCATTTTCTTGGTCAGTTACAAAGAGCTCGCTAAATTATACTAACGGTATACGGTTCTCTTCTAATCTCGACGTAATATCGAATGAGTATTTTGGTGAGTGGTGAACTTACAGTAAGACACAATTCGAGTTGGACAAGAAACAGTTGTCTGAATCCAGTTCTCACTTAGATCCCCTGAGCAGCAAATTACGTCCAGGCGTATAACTTACTGAATAGTTTTAATTTGGAACGTTATTGGTAAATATTCTACAATAGTTTTCAGCGACTTTACTACGGCAAGTAGATGAGTATGTGCTGCAGAACCGGGACTACCCATTAGATCATGTTTGCTGATGATACATGGTAGATTTAATTTTAATGAAGAAACAAAATATGTCTTTTTAAGGATTTCTGTTTGCCACAACCTATTTTCGTAATTCCTATTTTGTTTTGTTAAGGTTGAATTGCAACCTGTGTTACTAAAAGTCTTCGCTTAGTTTTAAGTTGATTGGGGCGAGCAATACTTTTTTTTGTAGAAACTAACCTCACTGGATGTCAAAGACGCTGCTATGTTGCCAATAACGCACACGTAACAAAGCGGGCGAGTGCAATCTAACAGGGCAAAACGATTGCTTCGAATAGTTGTTTAAACGTCTTTAAAGATGCTGCCAGATAAATGCAACATTGCAGTCGTTCTGCAATAACAGCTCGAAATGTGGTTGCAGTGCAGTCAGATGCTCATTGACATGCTCGGTTCCTCTTAGATAAATGCCATCATAAAATTCCATACTACATAAATTTGTGCAGAACATCCAGAAAACAAGAGTTATGTAGCAGTGTCTCATTTGAAGTTTAAAATTCTACAAGGGGAGCCTGAGATAGCAGTTCCACTCATCTCTTTGAACCTCTATTTTAAAGTGATTTTTTATATAAAAGGCATGAGAGCTGGGATCCCTTTAAGTATAACTCTGTCATTGGCAGTAATGCATTATTGAAAGCCTATCAAACAGCTCTGTGCTCTGACTTTACGAGGCGTACAGAAGATGAAGTCTGACTGTCTGACGGCACAAAAGCCTCTAATATGTTAATCGCCGTAGGGGATGCCTTAGGTACCATTTCAAGCTGCTTCGCACACCATATGTTGGGCCGTTTGCCACATGTATCTATTAATCAAAAGGAAACACGCCAGAACACCAGCCACCCCACCTTTTCTAACCGTGCTAGCACCTCCCAAAACGATCACAATATCTCAAGGAAAAGTCTGACCTTTTCAAAGAAAATAGAATACCCCTTCTAAGATGACCAATGACCTTTAGTCTCCCTGTCGCTCGCCTAAACTAAAGTGTGACCACCTCAATACTTTGGATCTTCATTTGCACATGGAATTGATCACAAAAGCTCGAAGCTACAATTTTAATAGGATGTTAGTCTCCTTAATTATTGAATGATCCTCTCTGCAGCAAAGAAAATATATGAAGTCGTTGGATAAGGTTTGGCACTTGATAAAAATATAGAACACAAATAAAGGGCATTTATTAATTCAATTATCTGTATTCTCCCACAGATTACATACAGGGAAATGTTGTTGCGTCATCCATTTGGCAAAGTGCTGAATATTGTGAAACATTACCAAAAAGAATGGATTTATTTGTAACGAAATTGCGACAAGCACATTGGAAACATTTCTCGAGTTCAGACGCCAAATTTAAAAACCGGTTGTGAATCGCGAAAATATGTTTACTGTGTCGTTGGACGAATGTATAGCTGCACCCAAGAGAAAGTGTAACCTGCGTTTGAAAAGTGACCCCCCGGGTGTAACGTCTGGTTTCCGTGACCAAACCTATAGAGAAATTCAGTGCCACTCACGTGTTTCGGAAAATCTGAATTATAAAACGGCGTTCAAGATGTTGTTGGCTCGGCAGGAGTGTCCTGAACTTTTACCAGAGTAAAAACTGTCTCCTCAAACCCAATTTAACCTTCTCCCAGACAGAGGTCCGTAAGTTTACAACTAATTGTAAAATGAGTTCAAGCTAGTTTTGCGAAATGCCGAAAGAGATTTATCAGGGCCACTGGCCACGTATGACCAATGCAAATGGCGGCAATGATATAACGGCCAAATATGGGGAAAAAAAACACAGCGCCATCTTTCAGATTGTAAGATATCCAGCAATATCAATAAAAATTACCCCAAAACTAACGTGGGGTTAGTGTGGACAACTTTTGGGGTGTCTTAACGACAGGCAAGTTGGTGAATGGCGGTCACGTCAAGGGAGAGGAGCTATTTCCTCGCGGGGTTGGAGTTAGAACTTTAACGTGTTGATTATTGTTTGAATTGTTAAATAGTTGAATAGTTTCTCGTTTGATTATAAAGTTTATGATTAAATAAAAAGACCATTGCGCTTCACATGGAGTTTGCGAAGCCAATTCAAAGCAACAGCAGATGGAATCCAACAATGCACTCAGTTTCGACTTGTTTCCTTAGTCTATTGGGCCGAATATGTGAGAAATGCCTTGAAATAAACACACACTCACAGTTCAAGTTCCCTGAGAGGAGAGAACGATGTGCAAACTGACTGCCAATAAGAGACACTCAATGCATCCTCGTCTAATTTTCATGCGCGCAAGCATGCAGATTTTTTTTTGTTCAGCAAGAAAAAGCCCATATATCTGTCGATTTAGGTTTCTAAGGAATCGTAACTTAATTCCTTTAGGCTATTCATCAGCGCAGTAATTAAACTACCAAATGGATGTAAATAAAGTGAAATTGGTTTCATGACAGATGAGACGAAGAGGCCTTTTGACATCAGCAGGGCAGGACAATAATTATTTCTGCATGAGGCTATATAGAGAACGCCAGCTGGATTTATTAGGTGCTACATATTATTTGCTACCAGTCCATCGGACAGGAATGAGCACAATTCAGCTGTCAGTATTTTTTTTTGCATTTAGCAATCTGAAAGTACAGATGAAATATTTTCTCGGAAAGATTGTATGGTAACTGGGCCAAACAGGGGAGAAATTTCAGCACCACGGCCAATTCCACTCCTTTCACTGAAAACAAACAGCTCCCAGCCAAAAGCAAACTGTGTAGCACAGTTCCGTGAGACGGCTCAGCTCTTCAAAAATGCAGCAGTTACTGTCAGCGTTCGGGGAAAGGGGTTAGCAGCATTTTGCAAATGGAGGTAACAGTGGGTTTCATAGCCACGTGTCTTCAAGCGTTATGCTTGAGTCCAGTCAATATTTCATAAAGGGAAAAACGACTTGGTAAATAAACTCACAAATTAAGCCACATTGCAACAACTTGGAGCCAGGCAAACAGGAGAAAGTGATCTTACTAAGGACTATATTAGAAATCTTGATTATTCAACATCCGGTGCCACAGCCATTAAAAACAAAATTGAGACTTTTACAGTCATTGGATACCCCCAATTAATTAATGATCTGTATGTTGTCAAATACTCTTTTGCATGCTAAAGACTCCTATCTGAGACTCTGGTATCAATAGCAATCCTGGGAGGGGGAGTTGCGTGGTTCGGTGGAGGAATTGTCAAGCGAAAAGTGTCAGAGCAGACCCCTAGAAATCCGTATTCATTTCAAAATCCTATTTGTTGAGTAATCTCAACCATCATCACTAAATCTCGGGGCACTGATGTAGTTCGAGTTGTTGTTGACTTAACGTAAAAATTCAATCACTGGGGTTTTTGCATCAGCCGGGCTACTTATTTGTCTAATAAATCCGTCATTTTGTAAGAAAAATATTTGAGCAGCCGTACTTGACCTCTTGGTACCCAGAAGTCACATTTATTCCAGCAGTTTTGCAAATGTAGAATCGAGATGATCATTTATCGCCTGTAGGTACTCGGGGATATTGTGAAAACGGACTCGAAACAGCTGCCAGGAGCTTGTCTTTTCAGGAGGTCTGACTTGCCCCTAAAGACATTGTACAATCCGTAAAGAGTCACACACACAACGCACATAATACAGCCAGCACCATAAATATAACATGCTCAAACGCAAGTCTGCATGTGTCCACGCAGTGCATGCTTTCGAGTTTACAGCGACATACAGAAAACATGCACAGGCACAAGCTCATAAAACTTGCATAGAAAAAGGTGCCAAACATGCATAGCAATAAATACACACAACACGTACATACACAGACACACACAGCACAAATTGAATATATACATCCAGAGATGTTTAAACGTGCAGACACATAGCACAAACACAACTTACAATCTTTGCGTGGGCAAAACATATAGAACTGACACAACTCAATACGCATATTAATAAAGATGGAACATAGAACTCGTGAACAGACAGCGTATGTAACGGACAGAATGACAAATTCACAGTGTTAAACATTCACCTTTCAAAACACACAGGCGCACACCCAAGCAACGAACCACACACTTTTCTTAATATTTTAGCAGTAAGCAGGTTTCAAAAGGCTTAGCCATCACATTAGTAGCACAGTCTGGTAGTGTACAATTTACCCTAAGGGACAAGGCTGTTTACGAAAAGGCTGTTCTAAATGTATTGCAAACACGTGTCAAAATCGAGGTCAACAACAATCGCTCCCCAGTTTTAGAGATCTGTTGCCGATTGCACTTTACTCTTAAAATTAATTAACATTGCTTGCATTTTCGTTTTATGTAAACGATGTCTTTTTGCAGATGACTGGCATTTCATCCACCCCCACCCGCCAACATTTTCTGTGGCTAGAACAAAGAAAGCCAGAAGTAAGAATCTTTTATGCGCAGGATAGATAGAAGGTAGATTATCAAACTTCATGATTCAAAAGCATACATTGTGTTAATAAAACACAAAATTAGTTTACAAAAGCGCCATTATTTAGTTGAAAACCACGATCATTTAGAATGTACGCATTGCGCGAGCAAATATTTCAAAGATTGAAAAGATATACTGGTTCCAAGCATTGCGGTCGATTGTATAATTTGGTGGTCGAATTGGTTTACATCAAAGAAACATTAGAAGGTTTCGGCTGCGAGACCCAACAGCAGCTGGTTGGAAGATATTGGTCAAAGGCATATCAGGGATACGCTATACCTTGACCCTATTTTTCAAATGACTAAAACTTTTCAAAAACTTTTCAACACCAACAGCTTGCTTACACAAGTGAAATATCATTTCAGACTTCTTGGACAAAACGTAATTTTGGGCATAGTGCATTCTTCTGTTTGTTGTTATAATTCAATACAGGCTTTAAGATCGTAAAACACATTTTGTTATAGTTTAACCGGAAAACAAAACAGATCTGATTAGAAACCGCACAATGACCAGGGAAATGTATTAACAGAGGAATCCGCCCAACATTAATCGGGGTTCTTAATCTTTCAAAATATAACAGAACATTGCCTGAAAGTTGACAAGCTCTTGTCAGCGTCCTTTCTGATGACCGGCTGCATCATGGTGCAGCTGGATACTCACTGTTAAAAAAAAAGTTATCTAAGTGGCAGCCAGACTTGTGTTGGTGATCTAAGGAACAGGAAGATTTTGCAGAATATACCATGACAAATGATATGGTACACGTTGGGAATTTTGCGTTCCACTTCAACTGATGTGGATCTCACAGCTCCCAAGTCCCACGTGGTGCAAATGTGCAATAGCTTGTGACACGGTTTGCCGGCAAGCCACTGTCTCCCACTTGTTCATGCTGTGACTGTTAATTTTGGGAAAATGTAGCCTATAAACACAACGGGAATTGATTAAAGGACATTTCATCCACGCCAATTTCTTGATTTCTTACTTTTCATCAGCCTGTGTATAATATCCTATGCATAGCCCTTCAGGATTTTTATTTCCACTGCTCACTTTGTATATCGTTTAACATTTCTCTGTTATCATGGTCTTTAGGCAATTATTTTTAAATCTTTCTACATGTATATGGTTGACCTCACTGTGCTCCTATATTACTCATGTTTTCTTTGAGTTCTTCTTTAAGACCAACAACAACTTCTGAGCTTTTATTAATTCTACCAAGGTATTTGCATTACACTGACTCATTCATTAACAAACTACTAAATTTGTTACATTAATTGCAGATTTGGGAGTATCATTTAGATATGCTATAAATTATGTATTAAGAATTTCATTGGAATGAGTAGAAAATGGTTGGCAAAATAATTGTTATTAAGACAGATTCCTTCAAAATTGCAAAATTATTGAAGTTCTAGATCAGCAAACTTTATAACATTCATATATTTTCTAAAATTGTTGAAGCTGCATGTACACTGTATGACACTGATAAATAAACAGATAGGATCTTGATTTGCAAAGCACAAACTAATAAAACAGAAGCAATAGTATATGATACAGAGTCTAAACATCCATTTCTAATCTGCTCTGAATGCAGTTCTGGTCACTTTATTGGAGAAATAATATCACAACAGTTGACTAATATCTCTGATAACTAGTCCAAGAGACTGTAGATGTAAAGTTTGTTACACTACAGAAAAGGAAATGAAGACAGTAAAATTATTAAAATGCTCAAGACTTTGAGGGGATCAGCTATTTGAACCCAACACACTGACAAACAGATTACATTGGATGAAGCTCAAAAGAAGGAAGAAATTGGATACAAATGTTTCACACTCAGAGCGGCAAATATTTAGAACATCAGTGATTTTAAAATGCATTGCATAGAGCTTTTAGACAAAATCAATTACAGGATATAGGCAATGATTTCTGAATTCTGCATTGTTGGCATAAGTAACTAAATGAGCTGAAATAAGTTTCTTTATGCTCTTGTTAATTCTTATGTTCTTAAATTTGCTCATGAGCTGTTTTGAAAGAACTAAGAGTTTGTTATTACTCTACTTTTTTTTCTGTGTAAATGAAATAACCACCACCTAGACTTTTATAGGGCAAAAATAGATTTTCCCTTGTTGTTGGCATCATTATCACTCTAAAGCTCATTCTACAGTGGACAAATGTGGCAAATCCAAAGAGACTTCCAGTAGTAAAATAAGTTTTTGTAAAATCTATAAATTCCTTTGAAAGCAAAATGTTTTAAAAT
The DNA here is from genome assembly GCF_021869965.1 of Rhincodon typus. Classification (NCBI taxonomy): domain Eukaryota; kingdom Metazoa; phylum Chordata; class Chondrichthyes; order Orectolobiformes; family Rhincodontidae; genus Rhincodon; species Rhincodon typus. The sequence goes on from NC_063337.1 coordinate 80,882,579, forward strand.
GATTATAAAAGGAAATTTAGATCAAGCAGGGATGTACATTGGACTAGCTACATCAAGAGGAAATAAACATTCTTGCAGACTTGATGGATCATATAGCTTGTTTTTATGCTGTAGTATTCAATTGTAATGTGGAATTATTTGGGGTTGAATAAATTTGAATACAGTATATTAGTTCAACATCAGTGGTAGTGAACAATATATAGTGCAGGACAAACAGGAAATGAAATGGCATGAAGAAAACATAATTGATGGTGCACATAAATACTATAGATAAAATGTTGATGCACAGTCATTTAGTTCACAGTATAGAACATAGAACATTACATTACAGCGCAGTACAGGCCCTTCGGCCCTCAATGTTGCGCCGAACTGTGAAACCAATCTGAAGCCCATCTAACCTAAACTATTCCATTATCATCCATGGTGTTATGGTTAATTATGGTGTTGGTTATTGTTGTGTGAGTTCAAATAAGTAAGACTGGATCTTTCAGAATGCTATAGGATTTTTAACTTTGAAGTTCCATCACTCTCCTTAAAGGGTTATGTCTGTAGACCACTGAAATGTCTGGTGATAACAAGGGGCCAAAATTAATCAAATCTGATGAATATGTGGAGTTCATGGTTGGCCTTAGAATGCACAAAATCTCTACATATCATTTACGAGAACAACAACAATAAGTAGGTAAAGTTTGGGTCATAGACTTTACAGTGAGAATTGTCACTTCTCAAATCCTGAGGAGGCACAGGTAAGAGAAAATACCAGTACACCAGAGAGTTCCATAGAAGAGAAGTTTGAAATCCTGAGGATAATATAGAATTTTTCAAATAAATGATTGGCACCCAGAGACAAGGAATGAGAGTGGAATGCATTGCATCTCTAGTGCAGAGAAGAATTTATGTCCAGTGATAAAATAAGTGGATCTGTGTCAGATGGTATCTAGGAAATAGACTTTTCAAGTGAAGCGGTGTAGATGGGTGTTGGAAGTGCTCCCATAATGATAATCGAGCCCATTGGCCTCATATTAACTTGACTTACCAACATTGGTTGCAACAAACTCTATTGAAGTCAAAGCTGGATAGTATGAGTGGGTATAATCTGACAATAACTGCCAGGATTGCCAGGTCATTGTTTGGATTTGAACTTTGGTTATAACTCATTTAGTTAAAAGAAGTAAGTAAATGAACACTTTACCAATTTTGACTATTAAATAGATAATTACTGAAAATGTTTAATGACCCTATTACCAAGGACTGAACACCGTCCTATATTGAAATAGCTAAGGGCAGAATTGTTACTATTATTCATGAAATTATATATGCCGAAATTAGACATTTTGAAACTGTTGTTTGCCACAATTTCATTAGCAAGCCATAAATTATGAAGTAAAATAGTAATTCACCTTACTTATTTGAACTGAGGAAAATAAGACCCTCAGTAATTGAGCCATTATTAAAACAATGCATTTTGCTCATTTAAACACTTTGCTTCTGTAAAGACAGCGTATTTTTATTATGCATCAAGTTTCTGGAAAGATAAAAGAGCTATATTTAAAGGTTAAGGAATAAAATTAGTTTATGAAATGAATGTTTCTCATTATAGCACTATATGACCACACAGTTTCATGAAGAAGTACAATATGGTATAAGTAGAAGGGTTCTGTCTTGAAGTACCAGTTGTTTATTAAGCATATCAGACTGTTCAGCTTCATTCACTTATAGTGCAGTATTAACAAGGGTAAATGAACTGAACACAGATACAAGATAGTGTACCTCACATTTGAAAAATAAAGAATGGCTGAAATTTATATGCCTATTGTACTTTTTGAAAAGTTCTTAAAATGTTTCATATAGAAAGAATTATTTTGAAGTGTTATGCAGAGAAATATGGCAGTCATATACATAGGTCAATACCCCACAACAGTAATACAATTACCTCTGATTTTTGTTTTGGTGACATTAATTGAGAGACATTTCCTGACCAGGACAAAACAAAAAGCTCCCTGCTCTTTTCCAAAAAGTGCCATAAAATTTCTAACAGATTCCAACAAATGGTAATGGGGAAGTGGGCTTTGTTTAATCCTTCATCTAAAGCTTACTCCAATCCCACCATGTTACATTAACATGTCAGTTGAGACGATATGCATAAATTATTATTATCTAAGTTTGAGAATGGGACTTGAGCAGAATAGAGCAAACAAGACTAGACATGTGTTCCCTTTTAAACAGATACTAAAAATTCATTATATAATGAACTTTCTTGCTGAAGATTATATTAGTTGTGTGTGCACTTATGGCTTGTGACATTATATCGTCAGGGAGCTTATATAAGTGAATAACCATTTTTAACTGCCATGAAAACAATTGGTATTTGAATAAGTCAATATAATAACCTAAACATCTCAAGCTGTAGGTATTATTAAATCATTAGTCATAAATGAAACATTTATAGTCAATATTAAATTGCATCTTCATATTGACATTTTCAGCAAAGCTCCCTTTGAACATGTAGTGAAAAGAGTGATCTCATGATGAAGACTACTGTCTATCATTATCACTGCTATATTGCCAGAGGATATCTACTTTCCAACCTGGTAATCAATGCATCAATTAGCATAACTATTTGGGTTGTCATCTAAATTAGATCTAATTAGACCATAATTATATTCTCATTTTTAAATTACTTTATCATTCCACTCATGCCAAAGTGAAACAAATACTATTACATTTCGCATGTATGAATGTGGCTTCACTTTTTTGTAATGTAGAGTAAATGAATACAATAAGTATAAAACTTTAGATCGATCTTAGTCCCTATTACACTGCTTTAAGAGCAGAGGTATCTTTGGTACTTCAGTTTTATTTACAAAATCAACCTGTTTTGCCTGTGCAAGTTTAGATTCAAACTCAATGCAGCAACAGAAACATACTGCTGAGAACATCGTGATCAGTTTTTTAAAAAGTCTTTGAACTCTAATTAAGCCATCACAGTAAAAGCATTTAGAGCAACAGGATGTGATAATTGCTGCAGACATTAATAATTTACCCTTCGATTTATTGTTTTATGGGACGCAAATGAACTAAAATGGAACTGTTTGTATTGCTGCTTTACTTGTTTGTGGACCATCAATTTATTGACAACTTTTACAACCTTTGAAATCAGAGTGTATTCTTCTAAAATATTATAATAGAAGCAGGGTAAGATAGTGTAAATTGCTGGTCATATGTTATTGAGCATGCTTAAGATTCGTTGTTTACATGGGAAGTATTTCCTGTGAAATGAAATTTTTTCCTTTATCTTGCTTATTAGGAACAGTAGTGAGCCAGCAGTAATGAATAATTTGGCAAGATGTAATACACAGTCTTGTTTTCTCAGCATTTTCAATAACCTGAAAGTTTGTTGAAATGTTCCAGTGAGATTTGACCACATAATATATTGTGGTACAGCACAACAGTTAGCTGAAGTACAATATACCTGGAAAGGAGATACATGGTTTTAATTTGGTAGGGATGAGATCCAGATAAACTGTTTCCAAATGTAGATCAGAGCATTTAATTGCGCACAATAACTTTAAAATGATGCTTTTGTTGAAATCTCCCAGTCTATCCTGGCAACATTTGGAAGTGTCCTTCTGATTTTGATATGTTTTGGAGATTTACAACTCATGATGCATCTCTTCATTCCCCTTAATTGCTGGCCGATTTGTGAATTACTATTGGTGTACATATTGAGCTCACTATTATTATTACACAAAGGTTTGGCCCAATTATTGTCTCACATTGTTTAAAGTATTTTCTAAGAACTGCATAAAGGTCTTTCTAAAACACTTATCAAAGTCAATACTAATTTAAATGTTTCTCCTGTTCTACATTATAATGTTGTATGTGTGAGAGTGGTGTTTTGCATTGTGAACATTGCTCATTTTATTTTCTTCTGAGGTCACTGACTCTTTACTGGTGTAAAGTTTAAAGGATGCCTGTCACACTCTGATACCTCCTGGGGAATATTTACCAAGTGGCCACAGAAAGACTTTCAACAAAAATCACTGGATAACAGTGAGGATTAGAAGCCTAGACTGTACTTCTCCAAACCTATAACTGTTCTCCCTTCCCAGATGCTTCCTCAGATGAGCCAGGTCAGCAGATACCAGAGATGGAATTAAAATCTGTCTACTCAGTTGAATCAATTTATTCTCAGGATAAACTCTGGAAGGACCCTTAAATTATTTTTTAATTTGTACCTTCTAAACTTGTCCACTTCTCCGAAAAAGATATCAATTGTCCCACTTGCACACTAATTATATTCAAAGAAATTACTTGGTACCTAGTATAAAGAGCATGTCCTCCAAAACATCCTCCTACTTTTTGTGCATTGCATAATTGAAGTACCACTTTTAACAAGTTTGATGAGTTTGTGATCACTGAATGAGTAATGTTAAATAACCATAACATAAAATTTCTTCACTAAGATAGACAGGTATAAATTTTGCACCAGGTTTTACATATGCCAGTTAATTTGCAGCTTTTTCCACAATTACGGTGAAAGTTTAAAGAGACCTAGTTGCATGAGAAATTGGGTCACGTAAATAATGTACTCTTTGCGCTTCAACAAAATTGTGATTGAGGGAATCTGGTGCAGCTTGAAACTGGTTTGAAAGTGGAAACTTACTGCATATTTTTCCACTACTGTGATCATATGCCTATAATGTACTTCTTTGCTGGTACAAAACCAGCCTTGCACAAAATGCATTGGCTCAGAATCCACTTATTTCTTCAGCTAATCGGTCAATTTTAATGAGATGCAATGGTTTGAGGAATTAGCAATGACATACACACGTAGAAAGGCAAGAAATGATACTTTTACTAATTGTATGAAATAGAAGAAATGATTTCAGAGGAGACAGTTACAGGTTTATTTGTGGACTCCCAAGTATCACATATCAATGTTGTAATTTTCAGATTTGTGCAGTATTTAATATTGTAGATTAAAGTTCAGTCTTTATGCTGAATTAGTAAGTAACTTATGGGTTGTATATTTCAATCGTGTCTCATGATGAAATTCTTATATTGTCTCCAGAAGATCCCATGATGAGGTATGGGGAGTGGTGGGGGGTGGGGGTACAATGCAGCTGATAGTTTTACCTTAACATAATGGGTCTAACATTTCCATGACATCATTGGGGAATCTGTGTGGAATTCTAAGGATAATGAGGATGGTCATTCAGAATCAACAGTAAATATTTAATGAGGATCCACAGAAGAGAGAAAAGAAGGTGGTCAGAAAGGTGACACTCTTTCTCTCTCTCAGCTGTGTGAAATCCGGGTTCATAATATATACTGTTAGCTTAGTATCAGGCTCAAAAAAACATTTTTGCACTAATGAGCTTGCTTGAGATTTTTTTTGTGGTTAGCTGATTCCTTTTTGAACATTTAATGAATGTTGTTGATGTAATAAATCTTGGTGCTGGGAATGACGCAGCACTCAAGAACTACCTTAGTGGTTTAATAATTAAACTAAATCAACACTTCAAAGCAAGGGATAGCTAAATAAATATAGATGTTACCACTTTTATAATAGTATTACATTTATTACATTTTACCTAGTGGAATTAAATAGAAAATACTCAAAAAGGATCTTTTCACAATCTGATGCCTTATTTAACATATTATGTTATTGCAGGTCATAATATTTGAATTACTTTACATGAGCATAGGAATAAAACAAACTAAATGATATCACTACCCAATCAGGATTCCTATATTAAAGGGGAAACAGAGTCAGCTTACCAAAAGACTGACTATTCAATGTGGTGAATTATTTTACTGCAGGCACAAATCTTGCACGTTGTGTGACATTTTAAAACTTCAAAATAATCCTGTTTCACTAAATAGTGAAGCACACTTTATCCTCCTTTTGTTTTTTGTTAAAAATAGTTTACACTCTTAATTTTCCCTGTTTCTGCTTCCTTCAAAATGGTGATCATCAGAGATTAGAGTAAGTAGGGAAACAAAATAAATGATGAAGATTTCTGCATTATTGATATGTCTGATTTCCCACAAAAATATAGAAATTATATTCCTTAGAATTGATAGCTTTCTATCTTATCTGATGAAGTTGTAAAGACATGAAAAAATAACATGACCTTGCAGTAGCAGTTTTATTGTTAGGTATAGTACCTCCATGCAGCGTATTTTCATTATGCAGTAAATCTGGCTGTGAGCTTTCGTGTATAACACAATACACTTTAGCCCCCTAATTATCATTTCCAATTTACTTGCTCCATTTTTGTGTATAATGCCAGCAAACAAATGCCACCACCATCCTGAAAAGGTTATCCAAGAACATCAGCGCTCAAGAAGATGGTTGACAGTGTTTCAGTCTCTCAAGTGGGAAGATGCTAAACAAACATAATCAAAATTCTTACCTATTCCTATTACTTCACTCGTTGTGTTTCATTTCTAGCCCACCTTATATAATATTCATAACTAAAATCAATACAGTGGAAAAAAATAAGATACTGCAAAAAATGTTAATCACATTTCAACATGGTATTTTCTCACAGTGTGCATGAATCAGAGACTTGTAATTAAAGTGACTGCTATGATCTAAAAGCTTCAAGAATTGTTTCTCTCAATGAAAGGTCATTTCATGGAAAGCCATGTGGAGAGTGACAGCAACATGAAGTGGAATTACACAGATTGAATAAAACTTCAATTCAAAGCTATTGCAAAGTAAAACACATTTGTCTAACAAAAGGTTTAACCTTTTTACTATTTGCATTTTTTATGACCAGCATGGTAGCTGCATTGGATACATTTAACTAGCAGGTACCAAAATTCAGTGCCTGATACATTTCACCTAATTGTTGTATACTGCCCATGATGTGTAATAGTAACTGGTATATTAAGGTCTGCAGTCTGTTTACTTAAATTTGATGCTATTGGTCAGAGCTTACATCGAACCAATAACAGGCATGCAGCTGAATCTGGTTCACGATGTAAGATTAGATAATTGCACTAATTTTTTTCAATTATCTTGTAACATTAATGATTAAATCACAAATTTGATATGTAAACACTATAATATCGAATCCTGTTAATTTTTACAAAAATGTTTGATTTACTGACAGGTGGAAAACATTAGTTGCAGTAATTTAACCCATTATTTTCTTAAAAATCAGTCCACAAAAACATAATTTACTGCATATTCAATAGTTAGATCTCAAAATGTTATTTCAAAATTTTATTTTACAGAAAATTCATTGTTTCCGAGTATAATCAAAAGTTGTGATTATAAAAAGAAATCATTTACATATTTCCTGTTGAGGCCATGAAAGTCCAAATTTCTTCTTCTGTTCATTTCTATACAGCAACGTGACTCTAACCTTCCTGCCTGACCTGAGTGCATTTGCAGTGGACTCCAGGGTTCATAGCATCTGTCTACAGCTTTTCTGACTAGCCCCTCTGGAGGCCTGAGTTTTTTTTTCAAATTGAATATTATAAACCACATGGCAAGCCACATCCGAGTTCTGTTTCTCTTTGTGTCCTGGATTGTCTTACCGTCAATGACAGCATTAAGCACCTTCATTAACATCCTCCCAGTGCATTCAGGTATCAAAATATCACTTTCTAGATCCAATGACAGTGATACTGTACTCCTGTTCCTTGTCCGTCAGGTCAGCACTTCAAATGCCTTGAAGACTTCAATAAACTTGAGGATAAGAGATTATATTTTATCTTCTTCATTTGAAGTCTTGTTTAAGTTAAAGATAGTTTAATACAAAAAAAAAATCCATAACCAATGCACCTCTTTTATTGAATGTCAATCTTTGAGTTTTAAATTTCTGCTAAAGCTGCTGTGAATGTCTTTTATAAAACAATACGTAATGCATTTGATGTACAGCCTTTGGACTCTAAATAGACTCAGTCCTTGTCATAAACCTACTTTAGTTACAGTCCAGAATTGCCATTTAATCAGTAATCTACAAAACAAAGTTTTGCAATCCACATTTGACTTCATAGAAATTGTCTTGAATGTGCTATTTTTAATTATTTAAGTGCTACAGAATCCTTGAGTACCAACAGTCAGAATATCTATTGTGAAATGTGAAGGCTGTATAACTTTGCCCTTTGGATCTATGTTTGTTCTTATACAAAGTTGATATAGATTGACAGAAGTGCATCACCCCTTCAGGAACTGAGCTTCACATCTTTATCTTTACTATAGTAAAAGTAGTAATGATTACTGTCTCAGTGTTGAAACTGCAGGTTGCTACTGAATTAGTAAGCATTACAATCTCTAACTTTACCATTGCCATTCAATTTGTTTCTTCTTGTGCAGCTTGGTCAAGGGCTTGCCTCTCTGATGGACCAGATGTTCAAGACAGTGGACATTTACATGACTGCATTTTGGCTTTTTTGTCATCCACCAGCCGGAAGAGGAAATACTGACTCCACATGTTCTGGTTTGCACTTACACAGACATGACCAAAATCTATACTGATTCCTGCACGTTTGGAGGCTTATATGAAAATTTCCTGTCAAGCTCATTTGCTCAAGGAAGAATGTGAATATCAGTGCAGCCGAAATGAAATACGAAGTCATTGATAGAGGTAATAGCAAGGAAATCTGCAATCCTCTGCCATGACATCTCATTCTCTTCCATTCTTATTCAGACAAAGTTTATGTCCAATGAGAAGACCGCTCTAGCTGCACAGTGTTTCTGAATATGAAGAAGTGGTTAGAACAAAGAACAAAGAACAAAGAAAATTACAGCACAGGAACAGGCCCTTGGGCCCTCCAAGCTTGCTCCGATCCAGATCCTCTATCTAAACCTGTCGCCTATTTTCCAAGGATCTGTATCCCTCTGCTCCCTGACTATTCATGTATCTGTCTAGATACATCTTAAATGATGCTATCGTGCCTGCCTCTACTACCTCCACTGGCAAAGCGTTCCAGTCACCCACCACCCTCTGCATAAAGAACTTTCCACGAATATCTCCCTTAAACTTTTCCCCTCTCACCTTGAAATAGTGACCCCTAGTAATTGAGTCCCCCACTCTGGGAAAAAGCTTCTTGCTATCCACCCTGTCTATACCTCTCATGATTTTGTAGACCTCAATCAGGTCCCCCCTCAACCTCTGTCTTTCTAATGTAAATAATCCTAATCTACTCAACCTCCCTTCATAGCTAGCAGCCTCAATACCAGGTAACATCCTGGTGAACCTCCTCTGCACCCTCTCCAAAGCATCCACATCCTTTTGATAATGTGGTGACTAGAACTGTATGCAGTATTCCAAATGTGGTTGAACCAAAGTCCTATACAACTGTAACATGACCTGCCAACTCTTGTACTCGATACCCCGTCCAATGAATGAAAGCATGCTGTATGTCTTCTTGACCACTCTATTGACCTGCATTGCCACCTTCAGGGTACAATGAACACCCAGATCTCTCTGTGCATCAATTTTCCCCAGGGCTTTTCCATTTACCGTATAGTTCGCTCTTGAATTGGATCTTCCAAAATGCATCACCTCGCATTTGCCCGGATTGAACTCCATCTGCCATTTCTCTGCCCAACTGTCCAATCTATCTATATTCTGCTGCATTCTCCGACAGTCCCCTTCACTATCTGCTACTCCACCAATCTTAGTGTCATCAGCAAACTTGCTAATCAGACCATCTATACCTTCCTCCAGATCATTTATGTATATCACAAACAACAGTGGTCCCAACACGGATCCCTGTGGAACACCACTGGTCACAGTTCTCTATTTTGAGAAACTCCCTTGCACTACAACTCTCTGTCTCCTGTTGCCCAGCCAGTTCTCTATCCATCTAGCTAGTACACCCTGGACCCCATGCGACTTCACTTTCTCCATCAGCCTAACATGGGGAACCTTATCAAACGCCTTACTGACGTCCATGTATATGACATCTACAGCCCTTCCTTCATCTATCAACTTTGTCAATTCCTGAAGTAATTCTATCAAGTTGGTAAGTCATGGCCTTCCCTGTACAAAACCATGCTTCCTATCAGTAATAAGCCCATTTTCTTCCAAATGTAAATAGATCCTATCCCTCAGTATCTTCTCCAGCAGCTTCCCCACCACTGATGTCAGGCTCACCGGTTGATAATTACCTGAATTATCCTTGCTACCCTTCTTAAAGAAGGGGACAACATTAGCAATTCTCCAGTCCTCCGAGACCTCACCGTGCTCAAGGATGCTGCAAAGATATCTGTTAAGACCCCAGCTATTTCCTCTCTCGCTTCCTTCAGTAACCTTGGATAGATCCCATCTGGACCTGGGGACTTGTCCACCCTAATGCCTTTTAGAGTACCCAACACTTCCCCCCTCCTTATGCCGACTTGACCTAGAGTAATCAAACATCTATCCCCAACCTCAACATCCGTCGTGTCCCTCTCCTCGGTGAATACCGACGCAAAGTACTCATTAAGAATCTCACTCATTTTCTCTGACTCCTTGCATAACTTCCGTCCTTTGTCCTTGAGTGGGCCGACCCTTTCTCTAGTTACCCTCTTGCTCCTTATGTATGAATAAAAGGCTTTGGGATTTTCCTTAACCCTTGTTTGCTAAAGATATTTCATGACCCCTTTTCGCCCTCTTAATTCCTCATTTCAGATTGGTCCGATATTCTTCCAAAGCTTTGTCTGTTTTCAGTCACCTAGACCTTATGTATTCTTCCTTTTTCCTCTTTGCTAGTCTCACAATTTCACCTGTCATCCATGGTTCCCTAATCTTGCCCTTTCTATCCCTCATTTCCACAGGGACATGTCTGTCCTGCACTCTAATCAACATCTCTTTAAAAGCCTCCCACATATCAAGTATGGATTTACCCTCAAACAGCTGCTCCCAATTCACATTCCCCAGCTCCTGTCGAATCTTGCTACAGTTGGCCTTCCCCCAGTTTAGCACTCTTCCTTTAGGACCACTCTCATCTTTGTCCATGAGTATTCCAAAACTTACGGAATTGTGATCACTATTCCTGAAGTAATCCCCTACTGAAACTTCAACCACCTGGCTGGGCTCATTCCCCAACATCAGGTCCAGTATGGCCCCTTCCTATGTTGGACTATTTACATACTGCTCTAGAAAACCCTCCTGGATGCTCCTTACAAATTCTGCTCCATCTAAACCCCTAACACTAAGTGAATCCCAGTCAATGTTGGGAAAATTAAAATCTTCAAACACCACCACCCTGTTGCTCCTACATGTTTCCATAATCTGTCTACATATTTGTACCTCCATCTCACGCTTGCTGTTGGGAGGCCTGTTGTACAGCCCCAAAATTGTTACCGCACCCTTCCTATTTCTGGGCTCTGTCCATATTGCCTCACTGCTCTTGTCCTCCATAGTGTCTTCCTTCAGCACAGCTGTGACATCCTCTTTGACCAGTAATGCAACTCCTCCACCCCTTTTACCTCCCTCTCTATCCCGCCTGAAGCATCTATATCCTGGGATATTTAGTTGCCAATCTTGCCCTTCCCTCAACCAAGTCTCAGTAATAGCAATAACATCATACTCCCAGGTACTAATCCAAGCCCTAAGTTCATCTGCCTTACCTACTACACTTCTCGCATTAAAACAAATGCACCTCAGACCACCTGTTCCTTTGCGTTCATCATCTGCTCTCTGCCTACTCTTCCCCTTAGTCACACTGACTTCATTATCTAGTTCCTTACAGGCTTTAGTTACTACCTCCTTACTGTCCACTAACCTCCTCATTTGCTTCCCATCCCCCTGCCACATTAGTTTAAACCCTTCCCAACAGCGTTAGCAAAAGCACCCCCTAGGACATTGTTTAAATTCCTACCACCAATGTCTGGAACCGATTTTGCATGCTCGTTGACAAAATATGCTATGGCTAGATAAGAAAGAAGATAAAAATGGATATCCAGGCCCAGAAAACTCCCTTGTTGACATCAAGTGACATTGGACCTGAGTGAACCTATGATTTTCCAGGCTAATTCTATATTATCATTCATTCAGGAAATACACATAAACTAGTATTTTGCATGGATGGATGCAACTTGGGAGTGACACAACCAATTCAAGAAATTCATGTGCAGTTTCAGTGATTGTGGACAAAACTACATGCAGAATTCTTTTGAAAATTCAACTTGATAGTGTAAATTTGCTCTCATGCAATACCTGTGCCAAAACTCTCCAGGAGCTTTTGGGTCGTATTATGCAGAGCTGCACTGCCTGTGTGCAACCAGTGAGTCCTAACTTAATGTTAAAATAAATGAGGCATTTTATTACAGAGATATTATAATTATTATCAGAGCTACCATTGTTAACATGAATGACATCAACATCCTATGGTAATAATTCCTTGCTCACATGCTGCTCACTGGCAGCACACAGGATAGGGATAAGAGTTTACTCATATATATTAAAGGTAAACTTTCTAAATGGGACTGCTCTCTCCTTAGCGTAATGGGTGGTCACTTAACCTGAGGTTACCATGTCTGAGGTAAGGGGAGAGGCTGAGAAATAGAATCCTTCATGGTAGCCTCAGCCGGTGTGGGAATCTTACATTGATCTCTTGCATTGATCATTTCAGAGGAGGTAAAAGAATATAGCTAAGGACGTTGTAGTACAGAAAGTTTAAAAATACAATATACTATAGCATCATAAAATAATGAAACAAAGGAGACAACTATTCTGCCTTTCATGCCTGAACTGGTTCTTTGGTGCAGCTATTCAATTAATCTCACTCCCCTAAGTCATGAAGCACTCCAAATGCATGACCCCCCAATGATGGTGAAATATGGATCTCAGCATGTGATTAGATCACACCACTGAGTTACTGATCTCAGTTGTGCCACATTGAGGAGACCACCTGCTCCTTGATGGAGAAGGGAATGAAAGGATACTGCAATTAAAGAGCAAGAATGGTGTCATTGGAAATCTGGGTGCTGCTCTCCCATCTTCTTGCTGTAAATTTCTGATCCAATGTTTGAAAAAATGCTAGAGTCCGAGGTGTCAATTGAAATTCCAGCTGCATATAATAAGTTGAGAGTAACATGTCACTTTAACAAGTGCTTAATATTCAAACAGTATCTAGCATCTAATGGTATCTAAATGGCACAACATTTAGTCTTTATTTTCTATTTAACTTGTGTTTTAAGTTCTTCCCACCCCTACTTCCTGACCCCAAGAAGGTCCAACCATTGGCTAAATTACTGGATGCTATCATTGCCACTGTTTGGACAATTGACTAAAACAGCAACTTGCAGGAAGTAGGAAGAGTGCGTTTGAGCTCCCTTTCCCAGTTGGGTTGGTTGGGACCAGTAAGTCAATCTCTTAAAAGCAATACTGAGTGTTAATGTCAAACAAAAGTGCAAATGGAACTTGGATCTCTTGAGGAGAGGTTGACACTTTACTGTTCCCAATGATTTCATTCCTGAAATTAAGGTGACAGTTTGTATAAATACAACCAAAAATGCTTTCCAGTATGTTACTCTATTTCTTAAAATACAACAGCATGATTCTATCAGTAAAAGCTGGCTGCATTTAGATGTGGATTCTGTCAAGCTCTCATCACTTACTGAGAGCTTCACACTTTTAAAGTCATGGCAACATGTGACTAAAAAACCACGAAGGCACACTTAACATTCGTACTCTGGATTTCCAAGCTCGGCTGTGACAACCAGTTTAATGGAATTTTGCAAAATAGGCAGAAAACTGGTTGTGACATATATAGTGGCATGGCCTGTTCAGTTAATGTGCTTGGATTGTTCAGCATATGTCAACTCTGCAAACGTAACTCTGCCCAGACAATTTTGAATTGAAGAATTATTTCAGAGCTTAACACTATCTAGATATAATGATGTCATCTAGATACTGACAGTTACAGGCAGTGATTTGTCATGGTTTGACTGACATCTCGTGTCTTCTTTAACCTACTGTGACCCTGGAAATGCTGTACTTGTGTTGGCCTACATTATTTGTATGCCATACTATGATTGCAGTAGATGCTACCGCTGAAGTCAGTACTCAAGTATATGAATTTATTGCCTTCACAGTTACAATTTATTAAGCAAAGTTTGACAGCATTATACTTATTTGAGAAAGTTCTCATTAGAGTCCTTGGTGCAGGAATAGGTTTCAACATTAGTCTTTTCTTGCATTTAATAGAATTCATTTTCTATGAACTGTCCTGTGTATTTGGACAAAATATGTTGTGAATAATCATTGAACTTAATGATGGAACACCAAAGTAATGTTAACAGTGCTTTCATTATAACATGTACAAATCTATACTTTTAGACATATAGATACATATACATCTGTATGTTGGGACACTGCTATTTTGATGGATAATAGCACACATTTTACTTTGTCTGCAGAAGCAAGGATTAGTCTTGCCTGTCCAATAGATATTAATGTCATTTGTACTGCAAGATCTAGAGTTAATGATTACCTCATTTGTGATGAGCTTAAGAGCATTTATCATACTGCCTCAAAATAGTGCATCGTGCCCTGCTAGTGACCTTGTGAGTACCCAGAGAGTCGTAGCAGTAACTTACCACAGCAGTTACAATAACGCATAAGAAAGCAAATGGAACATGTGCCTTGCGATTTGCAAGTATTCTATTGAAGCATTACACACAAGATTATTGTTGTGGAATAGCTTAATGCCAATGTTACTTTCAATCATTAGCTTTTGTTCATTAGCATTATGAAAACATTTGTAGCATAATATTATTCCTTACCAATTCATGAAGATAACTTCTGTCGAATATTTTCCTGTCATTTAGAAATGAATTCTGTTTTAATTTTGAAAGCTAACTAGAAGACTGAAAACAAATCTATACTTCTGAATAGTTACAACTGCATGAAACTTATATGCCATAAATTCTGGAACATAAGTTAATCTTAATCTTAAATGCTCAAAACTCATTCCAAAATGTGGGTTCAACTTATACAATGAGTGCACAATGTGAACCACCAATGTGGGTGGTAGCCATTTTGAAATATGGAGAAAATATATAACAATGGTAGTTAATATTAAATCGTGGTTTAGTTTATTGAATACATTAATCGTACAAAAATACCTTTAACAACACTAGAGGCATTTTAAAATCCTCTAGATTCACTGCGTTCACAATCTGACAAAAAGTTAACTTAATTCTTTCTGAGACACTTGGGTTCTGGCAACATAGTACAGATTCCATTTGGATCAGATTTTGGTGTCTTCAGATCAGAATCGCTCCACCACAACAAATCTTCTTTCTCTTTATCTATTAAATTGAATATTTTGCTGGACTCAAGGAGTTGCCCCCTCTTTCATGCATATAATTCTATTGCATTTCTGGTGATGGTGAACTTATTCTCAGGTTTTTGAGAAGCTATCCCCATATATAACACTGGTTGGTCCCAGCTCTTGTGGCCTCTTTGGTACTGAGTTTCTTCTTCAGGATGGGTTATTTTCTCACACTGGTTTTTCACCAGCACTGAATTCTCTTTGCGTAGTGCAGTCACTTAATGAGTTAACAAATCTGGGAGAAGGTTCACTTGACCCAAAACGTTAACTCTGATTTCTTTCCACAGATGCTGCCAGACCTGCTGAGCTTTTCCAGTAATTTGGGTTTTTGTTTCTGATTTACAGCATCCGCGGTTCTTTCAGTTTTTATTTTGTAACAAATTTTCTAGCTTGAAACCAGCTTTATTCTTCATTCTTTTTGCTGGAAGAATAACTTGTCATTGCCGTTCGCCATGTAGGGCTTGTTTGTGTCAACATGTCTCAAACCCTCACACATCTTCGCAACATAGCTCTTATCACCTGTTTGATCCATTGTATGTGGTTATATGACATGTAAAACATACATTTATGGACAAAAAAATTAAAGCTGAAGACTAATGCAAGTACAGCATTATATACTGAGTGCCGCAGACAGAGTTTATAAATTTTATTATTGCCTATGATCAAAATATTTTTAATAAGTGAAGTATGTACTTTCCTACCATCACAGTGACTTTTTAATTTAAATGATTTTAACAGCAAACTGCAAATTAAAAAACAAAGCAGATTAATTGTTATCACAGACTTGTCCTAGAGGTTTTTAAGTCACTGTTTCATACTGTCACATGTGCAAAGTTAGAAACAGACAGAGAAAAAGAAATTACAATTTCACGGAATCACACAATTATTACCGTGTAGAAGGAGATTAATCAGTCCATTACGCCTACACCAGCTCAATGACCTAGTGCCAGTCTCCTGCCTTTTCTCTTTATCCCTTCACACGATTACTATCCAAAAAAAATCCAATATCCTCCTGAATGCCACAATTGGACGTGCCTCCACCACACTTTCAGACAGTGCATTCTGTACCCACCATGTGAAAATTGTTGTCTCACATCACCCTTGTTTTATTTTCATATCACCTTAAATCAATGCCATCTCATTCCTTTCTCTTTTGCAAGAAGAAACATCTTCACCCTGCCTAATCTGTCCAGCATTTTCATGGTTTTGAAAACCTCTACCAAATCTCCTGTCAGCCTTCTTTTCTCCAGGGAGAACAGTCACAACTTTTTTGATCTTTCCTCATAACTAAGGTTTCTCAGAATCTGAGCCATTCTTGTAAACTGCATCTGCACTCTCCCCAGTGCATTTGTATCCCTCTTACATTGTGGCACCCACAACTGTAGGCAACACTCAGGTTGAAATCAAAAAAATGCGTTGTATGAGTTCACCTCCCTTGCTCTTGTACTCTACGCCCCTATTAATAAAGCCGAGAATACTCTATGCATTATTGACCACTATCTCCACTTGTTCTACCACTTTCAATGATCTGTGCACATACAGACCCAAGTCCCTCTGCTCCTGCACCCCCTTTAGATCGGTACCTCCTATTTTATCTTGTCTGTCAGTGTTCTTCTGACCAAAGTAAATCACTTTACACTTCTCTGCATTGAACATTATCTGCCACCAATCTGCTCATTACATCAACTTTTCAATGTCCTTTTGGAGTACCACATTGTCATCCTCACAGTTCACAATTTTTCCACAATTAGTGTCATCTGAAAACTTGGAAATTGTCCACTGCACACCAAAATCCTGACCATTAATATACATCATGAAAAACAAGGGTCCCAATACTGATGCCTGGGGAGTTCAACAAACCTTCTTCCAACGCAAAAAAAATCTGTTGACCACTACTCTATATTTTCTTGCAATGATTTGTCAAGATTTTAGTTTGTTTCTTAGCAGGCCCCTGTTTCTTACATGCATTGGTGCTTTAGCTGGAATGGAGGCCTTGTAAAAACAGAAGGTTCTTAGTAAACTGCAAGCAGAGTCCTTCTCCCACTTTCAAAGTAAAGCTATCTTATTTTGTCTAATTGTCTTGCAGCTGATTTGATGGCTTTTGATGTGGTGTCTCAACTAGAGTCTAACATATTGAGCTGAATTTTACCAAAAATTGGCTAAGTGTCAATTTGGACAAATTTCATGGAGGATTTTTTTCTGTGGGCCCTTGTGAGTTTTCTCTTGTTATCTTCTTCTCATTAAGTGTGCGTCGTGCCTCCATGACGCTCTGCAGTATTTAACACTGCCATGACCTCTTGGGATTTTCCTGATACTGGCGCCAACTTTAAAGTGAAACCATGCACCTGGTCAATTGCAAACTGCCCTACATGGCTCCTGTCACCTCCTGATATGTCAGGCAGAGGGAAAATGCAGCACTGCTTCATCGACTGAGACCTGGAGAATGGGGTGGATGAGTAGTGCACGAAGGTGCTGTCACAGAACATTCTCTGAGATTTTGGTTACTTCTGTCCAGATTGGAGGTGTGCAGGAAGAACCAGCGAGCTGGAATCACCAGGTGACCACTCTTACTTTCATGTCAGGAATTGTTGATGTCTAGTTTCTCTCTGGAGGATGGGAGAATAGGAAAATGCATATCAGTAAGGCTAGATGCTCTAATGCATGCAAATAAGTCTTTTGCTACTCACTAGTGAGAATTGCTTCTTGCTATTCAATACTTGTTTGGAAAGTGGAACTTTTTGGTCGTAAGATTTGAAATCACCTTACTGCCTATCTCACGTGATCCTTCCAACTTCCTCATCAATGCCCAAATCTCTCAGCAGCTGTGAGATTTCTGCCCAGTGTTCCTAAGCCTGAATAGCTTCTGCTGGTAATTTTGAGGGTGAACAGGGCAGCTTTTATCCATTAGACCTCATAATAGTCCAAAGTACTTTTCCAATTCATTGCACTAGGCAAATCAACATCCTGTGTTGTGGTTTTCGAAGCCCTGCGCTTTTCAATGAAGGTGTTTGTGTTTGGGATGTGGAATCACCACAATACAATGAAAGGTCAATGAGATCCAATTCATATTTGACTAACACACACTAAATTTTGATGTATGTATTGCACATGGTGAATTGTTTGTTGTTGATGTACCCTGAACATAAGGAGTAATTAATTTATGAATTATGATTTATGAATTTTACAAGAGGCTGTGATTGTCAGTATGCAATTAGGTTTTGGCCTGAGTTTCAGGTCTGTCTGGAGTTAGTACTGACAAAGTGACAGAATATCCAACAGTAATACTAAAAGCTTCTGTGCTCATTTAACAAATACACCTTTAATTTGTATGATATTTTCATGCCTGTATAGGGTTCAACACTGAGTGTATGTAAATATGTGATTGCTAGGGCCAGGAAAACTGGTTGTCTCAGACACGATTTTGACTTTTGCTGTTATCTGCAGTAGTTCTCTTCATAAGCAGCAACATTTTTCAGAGTGCTTTATGATAAGTTGGAAAAGAGTATGATAGACATTGAAGGTACATGGAGAGATACGTTCATGATATGGATCATATTCAGTCTGTCACCAATCAAAGTTAGAGGTGTGTCAGCCACAAACAAAAGGTATCCCTTGGCTTCTTACTCTTAAATGGTTGAGAGTATTAAGCTGCAATTATAGACAATTCACCAATCTGAGATAAATTGCAACAGCATTGGTTCTAATCAGGCAGTACATATTTATCCCAACAGATACCAATTACAATTCCCCTGCCCTGAATACAGTTCTTTGCACTGAGGTAAAAAAGAATAAATGTTTAGACAACATGAAAAGTCGTGAAGTCGTGCAAGATCTAGAGGAGATGTGAGAAAAAGCTTTTTTACACAGAGTGGTGGGAATCTGGAACTCTGTCTGTAAGGGTGGTAGAGGCAGAAACCCTGATAACATTTAAGAAGTGCACATTTAAGTGTACTTAAATACATACAAGGCTATGGGTCAAATGCTGCAAAATGTAATTAGAATAACTATGCGGTTGCTTTTGACTGGTGCAGATGTGGTAAGCTGAAGGGCCCTTTTCTGTTGTAGGTCTCTATGATTTTAACCCTTGAAACATTTGCTTAGACGTGAATAACTTTTGAAAAATGTTGGGGAATTCAAAGGCCACATGAGTACTTTAAAAACTATGCTTGACACCACAATGGATTCATTTGCACTGTACATAGAGACCAACAAAAACAACTTGAGCCTGTCTTTTCCAAGAGTTTTCTTCTGTTTACTTATTATGAAGCAACACACCTTAATAGTTCTGAAGAAGGATCACCGGACCCGAAACATTAACTCTGTTTTCTCCTTCACAGATGTTGCCAGACCTGCTGAGTTTTTCTAGCAACTTCTGTTTTTGTTCCTGATTTACAGCATCTGTAGTTCTTTTGGTTTTTACACCTTAATAAATGTTCCAAAGGTGATGTTATGTTCAAAGTGGAATGGGCACAGTAAACAATGTTGCTGTGAGCAGAAAATTGCACATGAGTAACTCTTAAAGGAATGTGGACAATTAAAAGGGGGATAACACAGTATGGGGGAAAGAATTGCAAAGCCTCAAAAGGCATCTCAAATCAATTGCCAAGACTGAAAATCAGTGGATTAAGAAAAGGTAAATTTAAAGAAAGAATAAAGTCACCCTAAGATCATACAAGAAGGCATAGCCCTGCACGTGTTTTTGAATAGTTCCTGAAAATGCATTAGTGCTGCATGGATTGATTGTAAGTACAAATTCTACATATCAACAGGATCTTCCTTGCTTCAATTGAAGTTAGGCAGTGAGACCCAAAAAGCATGTTTTTCTCTCTGGAAGGCGGATCAGGTTTTGTCAAGCAATCATGGGCAGCTGAGCTCATTAGTTATGTATACACAGATAGAACTATGAATCTGATCGCTGGGTGCGCAGGAAGTCATTAGCTCCATCTTTGATTTATGGAGTTGAATGCCTTCTGCCAAAGTGCACTCATTCATTCCTTGCAAGCCAAAGTTTCAGAGTGGACACCTGTAATTAAACTGCCACTTCCATCCTTTTTCAGTCAGTTTGTCTCCCTTCCCTGGTCAACATGACACCGTTGGCCAGACAGGCTTCCACCCTTGATTAGCTTCCATGGCCCATGCCTGTTACAATCCAGTCTCCCACCCTCAATACTCTGTGCACCTGATCTCAGTCATATCATGGCACAGATGAATGTCCTTTGAAGAGGACAAATCAATGGCTGCTCACTCCAAAGTCCAGGAAGATATTTACCTTGCCACATGCTCAGCTCTTATATCCAGTCGGTTATCTAAATGCATGTGGTATTGCTCACTCATGGTGAACTTCATGGAAAGGGGAGCTTGATTTTTATTGATAACAGTGGGGAGCTGGAGGAACACTGCAGGCCAGGCAGCATCAGAGGAGCAGGAAAGTTGACGTTTTGCGTCGGGACCCTTCTTCCCCTTCTAATGAGAAATCATCTGACACAAATACGTCGAAAAGGGCTTTCTGATGCTCACTGTTGAGAAATTCCAGTCACCTTTAAATTTTTGAGAACTTAATTGATAAAGTTATCCTATTCTTGAGATTCCAAAGTTTAGCCTCTTGCCCAATTACACATCCCCATCCATCTTTCTTTCTACTCCCAGGAGCAACACAAGATTCTGCTGCCAGTTTCAAGTCAGCGTTGAACTTTCCTGGCACTAGATAGACAAGCCTCCTGCTGCATGAATTACAGCTGGCAAATGGCATTTCAATAAACCATCCCTGGTCCCATTTTACCAATTGCATCCTGGGCCTGCTATGGTATTCCAACAAAGCACAACACAAGCTGGATGAACAGCACCTCATTTTCTGTGTAGATGCCTTACAGCCTCTGTGACTCTGTTGAGTTTAACAATTTCAGAGCATAACCTTAGTTCTCCGTTTTAATTATGAACATCCATCCTTCCCTTTCCCCAGCCATGTCTTGTTTGTGCCTTGTTGGTTTCACTCTCGGCAGAATGGGCCAATTTTCTCCTTTTCATTTAGACCTATTTTACATCTCTATCTTTCATTCACCACCATTAACACTCCCTTTGTATTTTGCTCTGGGCAGCCTCACCATCTGTTTCACTTGCTCCTCCTCCATCTCTGTCAACAGCATAAAAAACACACCAATTTTCCATGACAACAAGGTGCAGAGCTGGATGAACACAGCAGGCCAAGCAGCATC
>NC_063337.1:80904481-80943273 GCF_021869965.1 Rhincodon typus
GATTCTCCAGCATCTGCAGTTCCTACTATCTCTGATTCAATTTCCACACCAATTTTCCAGCTCCTTTCAGTTCTGAAGATGAGTCATACTGGACTTGAAACATTAACTCTGATCCTCTCTCTACAGATGCTGCCAGATCTGCTAACTTTTTCCAACATTTTCTTGAATTATTTTTGCCCTGATTGAGTCTGGGGTTGGAAGGATCATGGCCTCTCAATGGTCAGTATCTCTCAGTGAATGGATTTCACTGGCCAACTGCTGGCTACTTTAATGGCATTTAATACAATGAGTATTGCCCAAAGGAGATGACATGTGGTACTTGTCAGCTCTAGTTAGGGGCCCGAACTCCTGGATTAAATCGAACTCAAGAATGTTGTCTTTTAGCTCAGTGAGCTCGTATGAGAAGGTAGGAGACAGAGGGTGGTGGTAGGAGAGTGTTTTCCGGACTGGAGGCTTTTGACCAGCGGTGTGCCATATGGTTCGGTTTAGATCCAGTGTTTTTCATCATTTATATAAATGATTTGAATGCGAATATAGGAGACTAGTAAGTTTACAGATAGCACCAGAATTGGTGGTGTAGTGGACAGTGAATATTGGGGAGGCAATGGCCTAGCGGTATTAATGCTGGACTGTTAATTCAGAGACCCAGATAATGTTCTGGGGATCTAGGTTCGAATCCCACCACGGCAGATGGTGGAATTTGAATTCAATAAATATCTGGAATTAAGAATCTAATGATGATCGTGAATCCATTGTCAATTGTTGGAAAAACCCATTTGGTTCACTTAATGTCCTTTAGGGAAGGAAGCTGCCATCCTTACCTGGTCTGGCCTACATGTGACTCCAGACCCACAGCAATGTGGTTGACTCTTAACTGCCCTTGGGCAATTAGGGATGGGCAATAAATTCTGCCTAGCCAGCGATGCCCTGATCTCAAGAATGAATAAAGAAAAAAAAGTCTCAGCGTACAATGAGACCTCAATCAGATGGGCCAATGGACTGAGGAGTGGCAGATGGAGTTAATTTAAATGTATGTGATGTGTTGCATTTTGGTAAGACAAACTACAGCAGGACTTACACAGTTAATGGTAGGTTCCTGGGGTGTACTGCTATACAAAGAGACCTAGGGGTGCAGATTCACTGTTCCTTGAAAGTGGAATCACAGGTAGACAGGGTGGTGAAGAAGGTGTTTGGCATGCTTGCCTTCATTGGTCAATGCATTGAGTATAAGACTTGTAACGTCATGTTGTGGCTGTACAGGACATTGGTGAGGCCTCTTTTAGAATATTGCATTCAATTCTGGTCTCCCTGCTATAGGAAAGATGTTGTTAATGTTGGAAGGGTTCAGAAAAGATTTACAAGGATGTTGCTGTGGCTAGAGGGTTTGCGCTATAGGTAGAGGCTGAATAGGCTGAAGCTAATTTCCCTGAAGTGTTGGAGGCTGAAGTGTGACCTTATAGAAGTACATAAAATGATGAGGGACATGGATAGGGTGAATAACCAAGGTCTTTCTCCCAGGGCAGGGGAGTCAAAAACCATGGGTCATAGGTTTAAGTTGAGACAGGAAAGATTCAAAAGGGACCTGAGGGACAATTTTTTCACACAGAGTATGGCGCATGTACGGTACGAGCTGCCAGAGGAAGTGGTGGAGGGTGGTACGATTACAACATTGAAAAGGCATCTGAAAGGGTATATGAATACAAAGTGTTGAGAGAGAAATGGGCCAAATGCTGGCAACTGGGGCTAGGTCAGATTGGAATGGTTGGTTGGTGCAGATGAGTTGGACTGAAGGGTCTGTTTCCATGCAATGTGGCTCTATCTGAAATTTGCTGTTTGAAATATTGGTAGAAGCAGACACAATAGTACCTTTCAAAAGGACATTGCATATATACTTTAAAAGGAAAAGAAACTGCATGTCTGGAGAAAACTGGGTAGGATATTGTGCTGTTAAAGAGACAGCATGTACCTGATGGCTCAAATGGTCTCCTGCTACGTTGTACAAGTTTATGGTTCTGTGGAGATGGCTTCCAATGCAGATGTGCTAGATTTTGCAGATGTAGCCTGTAGCCTCTTGCATGTGGCCAAGTAAGGCATTCTGGCAGCTTATCTCTCTTTTATGCAGTGGACTGACAACAGAGGGGAAGTCTTGGGACACAGTGGGTAGTGTCCCTTTACCTGAGTTCAGAAACTCCAGGTTTAAGTTTCAAGCCAGGACTGTTTGGCCCAGGTAGGTCCCTTTGATACAGGACCAAACAGGTTTGAGTATCAATTCGTAAATCCTTCCAACACATGCCAAAGGCAGGCAATGACTGTAGGGGGGGATGCCTAGTCATGTGATAGAAAGGCAACTGGAGCTTCTAGCATCATGATCCATAGCTCTAGATTATGGATAGTGTATGTTGCCACAGCAAGTTAAGACTCCCATGATTGAAATGCTTTATTCTTTACACTTACTCCTGGTTAGTGATCCTAGATATTTGTTCACGTGGATGTTAATTAGGTCAGAATTCCTTCACACTTAAATGGTGTGAAATGGCAAGACAGATATTAATCAAATCTCGTGCTAAAACAAAGGACTAAAACCTGCCTATTTGAAGTGATCACTAGTTCTGACCTGGAAACTATAACTGGGTACAAAGAGAGTAGTATTCTGATGAGACAGAACTCTAGCCCATTTACTTGTTGACTAATTTCCGGTGCAGCGATGAATGAACAATAGTGGAAAGATCTATTTCTGTTGAACTTATAATATTTAATAAGAATATATGTATGATCATGTTTAGCCAAATAGCTTTAACTAAATAACCTTCAATTATAAATGGGTACATGGTAAACATTGAGAGGGGGTCTAAACGTTGAAAAGCAGGTAGGCTTTGGATTGCTGATGTAAATGTGTTAAAACAATCTCAAAGCTCAAATGCAAACTGTCTTCAGTCTGTGTACTTCTGATTTTACTGGAATTGAGTGAGAAGCAAGGTTACCAATCCACTCCAGAGTGCCTTGCTCATGAAAATATTTTAAGGAAAACCTCAGGAAACCAAGCAGCGAGGAAGAATTGAAGACTGCAGTCTGAATGAAACAAGTGAATTTCACCCACTGCTTGCAGGTCAGGAACAGTAGGAGCACTTCCTTGCTGATTAAAGGGTAAATCTGCTTCTGCACCCTATGATCAATCTCTTCCACTCCACTGCAATCAAGGCATTTTCTCCCTTCACCTCCTCAATGTCATCCTGATTTCAAGTCACAAGCTTCTCCCAATTCAAACTTCACGTAACTGGCCTTTCCAGTTCCACATTGTCTTTTCTCCTCTCTTTTCCCTTAGCTGCCTGCAACGCACCAGCCAACAGCCCTTCAGTCTAGTTAGCTTGACCAGGAAATTGGGATAAAAATGTTAGTGGGTCAATGTGGATAAATAAGCAAGAGCTGCTCTATGCAAAATTTTCCTCTACCATATTATCCATAGCTCCTTCTCTACCTCTCTGTTAACATTCAGATCTTCATTCCAGATAATGTGAGTAACACCATGGAACGTTGAACAGTACATAATAAACACATAGGAAAAATCTGTACACTTACTCTAAACATAAGAACATAAGAACATAAGAACTAGGAGCAGCAGTAGGCCATCCGGCCCCTCAAGCCTGCCCTGCCACTCAACAAGATCATGGCTGATCTTTTTGAGACTCAGCTCCATTTACCCGACCGCACACCATAACCCTTAATTCCTTTACTGTTCAAAAATTTGTCTAGCCTTGCCTTAAACACATTCAGGGAGGTAGCTTCAACTGCTTCACTGGGCAGGGAATTCCACAGATTCACAACCCTTTGGGTGAAGAAATTCCTCCTGACCTCAGTCCTACATCTGCTTCCCTTTATTTTGAGGCTATGCCCCCTATCCTAGTTTCACCTGCGAGTGGAAACAACCTCCCTGCCTCCACCTTATCTATTCCCTTCATAATCTTATATGTTTCTATAAGATCTCCTCTCATTCTTCTGAATTCCAATGAGTATAATCCCAGCCTACTCAGTCTCTCCTCATAATCCAACCCTCTCAACTCTGGAATCAACTGAATGGATCTCCTCTGCAACCCCTCCACTGCTAGTATATCCCTTCTCAAGTAAGGAGACCAAAACTGCACACAGTACTCTAGGTGTGGTCTCACCAGGACTCTATACAGCTGCAACATAGCCTCCCTGTTTTTAAACTCCATCCCTCGAGCAATGACAGACAAAATTCCATTTGCCTTTTTAGTTACCTGCTGCACCTGCAATCCTACTTTTAGCGATTCATGCACAAGGACACCCAAGTCCCTCTGCACAGCAGCGTGCTGCAATTTTTTTACCATTTAAAACATAGTCCATTTTGCTGTTATTCCTACCAAAATGGATGACCTCATACTTATCAACATTGTACTCCATCTGCCAGACCTTTTCCCAATTCACTTAGAATGTCTATATCCCTCTGTAGACTTTCAGTGTCTTCTGCACACTTTGCTCTACCACTCATCTCAGTGTCATCTGCAAATTTTGACACACCACACTTAGTCCCCAACTCCAAATCATTTATGTAAATTGTAAACAATTGGGGTCCCAACACTGATCCCTGAGGCACACCACTAGCCACTGACCGCAAACCAGAAAAACACCCATTTACCCCTACTCTTTGCTTTCTACTAGTCAATCAATATCCATGCCAATACATTACCTGTAATACTGTGCAACTTTATCTTATGTAGCAGTCTTTGGTGTGGCACCTTGTCAAATGTCTTGTGGAAATCCAGATATACTACATCCACAGGTTCCCCATTGTCCACCATGCAAGTAATGTCCTCAAAGAGTTCCACCAGATTAGTGAAACATGACCTACCCTTCATGAACCCATGCTGGGTGTTCCCAATGGGAAAATTTATATCCAGATGTCTTGCTATTTCTTCCTTAATGATAGATTCAAGCATTTTCCCCACTACTGAAGTTAAGCTAACTGGCCTATACTTACCTGCTTTTTGTCTACTTCCTCTATTAAACAATGGTGTCACATTGGCTGTTTTCCAATCTGCGCAGACCACCCTAGAGTCCAGTGAATTTTGGTAAATAATTACTCGTGCATTTGCTATTTCCCCCATCATCTCTTTTAGTACCCTGGGATGCATTTCATCAGGGCCAGGAGACTTGTCTACCTTTAGACCCATTAGCTTGCCCAGCACGGCCTCCTTAGTGATAATGATAGTTTCTAGGTCCTCACCTGCTATAACCTATAAAGACTGCTAATTATATGCCAAACCAGCATTTAATTATATCATAATCATCTTGCTTGTTATTCATGGAGCTGCAACGTTTATTGCAAAGTTAGGAACTATTGATCTTAAAGGAACAAAGATAAATTATTGCATCTTATGAATCTGACATTTATCCCTTAATTAACATCACAAAAAACAGACTAAGTTGTCATTATCACATTGTTGTCTATGGGAGCTTGCTGTGCACAAATGGATACTGCATTTCTTATAAGACAGCAAAGGCTGCACTTCAAAATGTTCATTAAATGGCTGCGAATCATTTTGAGACATCCTGATGTTGTGAGAGTTACTGTACAAATGCAAGTTCTTTCTTTTTCTTTTCCGCTTTCTAGTATCAAAAAAACTATATATTGCTTATTTGATTTAGAAATACTAGATATATGGAAATTAGTTCAAGATTATGCATTTGTGGAGGTCAGAAAATATTTAGAAAGTGTTTGAGCAATATTTTAGAAGTAAATGTTCAGTTCCTATGTCAGATATTCTTCATCTGGGATCCTACATTCATAAAGGTCCACTCCACGTGGGCTGCTTTCTTACCTTGAGGTGATACGGGCTCCTTAAAGGCAAAGAAAGTAATTAGTCTTCAAAGACGGCTGAATGCTCACTGCTTAACTGCATCACGAGATGTTTCTTGTCTTATCATTGCAGCTAGTTACCCCTAACTGAAATGGAGGTAGGTGGACTATTTGGCTCTATGTTTCATACATTTTCAAAGGAAAAGGAAATATATTCCAGGGTTCTTGGCCCTCTTCATTAGCCAGCATATCCTCTTGGAAGCATTAGCGTATAATTGTAAATTTGCATGATACCTCAGTAAAATAGTTTTATTATTCATGTTAATATTTGGCATAAGATTCCCATCTTAAAACTTTACACATTTGTAGAAACTTAATTTGTTGCTATTGCATCAAATGTCAGGGAATTTTGTCCTTGACATTAGCTCTGAACTAAGATGAGTAGATATATTTTTATTCAGAAAATGAAACAGAAATAGCCAAAATATTAACATTTGTTTTTGTTTGTGTGATCAATTAAATTTCGTCATTGAAAATGACCCTGCAGGTTTAACTTGGTAAAGAACACGTCTGTCTGTCAGCCTGGGTTTTCTGGCATTATTTCCTTGTATTTTTCAAGTGCTGTCTGTGCAAGACCGGTATTGTAATACAAGGTTGTTATGTGATCCATCTTATTAATACTAAACACAGGGGAAGGAAAAGGTCAGAACCCCCTGATCTGAGTAATGTGCAAGAGATAATACACTTCTCTTGGAACAGATGGGGAATTTAATGACTGATTTATTTGTCTGCATTCCACTGAGTTTTATATGCAGAGAAACTGGAATAATTATGTTCATTCTTAGTGTGCAGCAATCTGTAGTTTAAGTGTTATAAATAGTTATTGATGTGATTGATGTACTGTCTCATTTCTATTATCCTGACACAGTTTTTGCTAACACAGGACATTACAACTGTACTGAAATTCAAAAATGCATTGTCACATAAAAACAAAATGGCATAATTTGTGAAGGTAAAAAAAAAGACAAGGTTGTTGCTCTTTCATCTCTGGGATCTTGATTTGAACGCAATGCAGACTGACAACATAGAAATCCATCTTGGGAGGTACTACAACAGCAGGCAACAATGAAACAAAGCATCTTCACTTCAATGGCAAAGGAGGCAAGGCAGAGTGTACCTAGCTGTGGATTCATTTTCACCCACTTTGCATTACCATACCAATTTAACATTGAACCCAAAGGCACTTATCAACTTTTGTCTCAAGTTTAGATTCAACCCAGTTTTCACTGAGGATACGCCCAAAGCTAAAGAAAAATTTAAAAATGCAACATGAGATTTTCTGAATTTCTATTGCTGGTAATGCTGTCCTGGTTGTATTGAGGAGATGGTTGTGGGCCTTCTCTTGGAGCTGCTTCATTCCTTGCACTACTTGCACAAAAACTAGGAAATTCTAGATGCTAAGCATCCCCTGCTGATAGAATGACAGTATATGTTGATGTCACAATGGTCTTTCACCACACGTCCTGCTAGATTTTCCATTTTGTTAACTTAAATGGGATTCAAAATGGGTGTTTAATGGGCAGACAACTTGATATTTCTCATTTTACAACGCTGCTCAAAGTTAAATTTCCCCCACATCTTTAATTTGTTTTAAACGTACAAATTTTGCTTTTCTAATTTAGCCCCAAAATGTGTTCAATGTCTCATTTCCAAAAGACACACGAAAGGACTTCAATTTCTGCACTACCAGTGCCTAAACTGCCAACAGCTTATTTTGAAACAGATTGTGCCAAATGTTCGGCAAAATAATCGCAAATCCAGCGAATCAGTCTAATAAATGGATACTATTGCAATATGAAGAGCAGAGTGACTGTCTTTCAAAGGAACACACACCACTAACTCTGCTGCTGACACGCAACATATGATGAAAAGTCAAGAGTGTGAACTATTAGAGGCCATTATGGACCTCGGTTATGGATCTAGATTCCCAACATGAAACCAGTGTTGATACATCTGCTGATTGCAGTGATTGACTGTTGTGTCATATTATCTGCCTGACTTTCCTACCCCTGTTTCGTCAGGGGATACCAACACCACTAATCGTCAGGCAGGACTCAATTGATTATCCTGAAAAATTTGCTCCTGCTATTGACCATAATGGAAAAAAATTGTGCCTCTGAATTATTCAGAATGAAAACATACACAGAAGAAATCGATACCAGTGCATCTGATATTAAAGACAAATTAAACCAGGCAGCATAGCATAGCTGCAGGCAGGTACAGTGCACTCAGAGGCGCACTTTAAAAGATAAAAAGAAAAGATCCTTTTTCTTTGTCTGGTTGGTTGTTATGTTAGCTTTTTCCAGCTTTGAACTGTCACCTCTGCATTCCCACACAAGAGCTCCAAGTACTGTACATTGGAAATGAGATCATTTGAAGAGCATCTGAAATGCAGTGTGGGGTATGATCACTGGGTGCTTGATAAGTTCACTCTCTCTGTCTCTAATTCTTCTTTTCCATTCAGTCTAACAAAGCAGATGCTGATGAAAAGTCTCCACTTCTAAATCACTCCATGTAAAAGTTCTGACAATTCTTTATATTGTTGTGGGTTGTCAACCTGCTGGCATCTGGTTGAAGTATGATAAACTATTGCCCATTTTCACATTTAATCCCTTAAATACTTAATTTCCAGAGGGGTGCTCTGTTAATTTTTAACATTGTAGCAATGAAAGTTTTGTAAGTTTGCGGTTGTTAAAAAAGCATTCAATACAGAGTAGAAATCCATTTAAATTTATTCCTGATAAGATTGAAATCTTTGCTTGGTACACCACAAGATGAGTCAATGACATTTTTGTGGCATATATTAACTGCTGAAGCTCTGCTTTAACTATCACAGTAAAAAATATTACATAAAATATCCCGGTTAGCTACTATTTTATAGAAGCTAAATGCACACCTTGTTATGTCATAGAGGATTAATTAAGTCACAAATGTAGCAAGCTGTGGTGAGGCCTTATTACGCTGTCATGGGCTCACATGTTGAAGGTGTTGTTTAAGCACCTAACTCATTTTGACTTGCAGTTTGGAACTCTTGTGATAACTGCATATTTCAGTAGCAGCAGTTCAACATTTTTTGCTGAAGTTTCTAAGAATATGTTGTATTCAAATTTCATACTGTGTTAACTTTTGCCATACTGCACTATTTTGTCACTTACATCTATTAAGGTAAACATTCTATATTCGCTTTTTTGTAATTATATTTCAAAAAATAAATAACAAGCTATTCAGATCAAAGTAAATGTTGTGGAGAGTTTATGCACCCACAAAACATTTTAAATACTGTTTGTAGCAGAACTAAGAGGTTAATCCATCTTGACCGTTTGGATATGTTCCGAGATCAATTTTGTACATGCTAATGGAAGGGCTTTCGGTACTTGGATTCAGATTTCTTAATCTAGTAGTCTAAAAACCATGACATTTTTGCAGGGATGCCTGAACTATAAACTTCACAAATTGGTAGGTGGAACCCAAGCTATAGATTGGCCGAGATCCCGTAAAATCTGCCTCATGCGTTTCAATTTACCTCATTACCTGTCAAAGGATGATCAGTTTTTGACTACACTATTTTTCAATGTAAGATTTTATAATAACAGGCTGAGGTCTTCTCTATTTTAGTAGTAGTAATATATTTTATAGTATTCCTACAGACATTCCTTCTTAAATGTAGATCCTATGCAATGACATAGCATAGCACAGCCATAACCTCTAGATACTGCCACATGCACCACAGTACTTTGTCCATCTCTAAACGGAAGGGAGGAAGGGTAAGGTAATAGTATCCCTGTAATGGTGTGACATGAATTATTCATCCTCTGCCTAGTACAGGCACAGTAACATTTTCCACTTTTCACTATGTGTCACAGACTCTTGAAACAAGGATGCCCTGTTACTGTAATTTCCATTTCTCCTCAAAAGTACAAGTCATCACTTTTTCATAGACAGTTTATTTTCCAGGTTGTATGACCTATGATTGAATATTTTGACAGACTATTTCATAGAGTGTTTGCATATATGCAACATCAATGTGTTTTACTGTATAGACAAGTCTTGATTGATGCAATGGCACACTCAGGCTTGATAATATTGTTTTGTATTAAATGGCCAGAGTTTCTGCACTTTTACGTTAAGATAGATTTTTCTGTTTGGCACTCAAAAAAAAAACCTACCTCTAAATATTGCTGCTGTATAGGCTTAGGATCACAAAACTCATGTATAATAATATTTTTGGCTGCTTTCATACCTATCCTACAGTTTGCAAATGGTGAATGTAGCAACAATGTGCTAGAGGATGCTTGTTCATAAAGTTTATGCAGAATCCAAAACAATTAGTGTGTGCCTTTGCTGCCATCCACCTATCTGCCAGATAAATAGTAAAATAATAAGGTTGTAGACTTGCTCACTGAGCCAGTGTCCTTGATTGCAGACGTTTCGTCGAACTGCTAAGTAATATCGTCAGTGCGTCTCCGGTGAAGCGTTGGCGTTCTGTCCCGCTTGTTATTTATATGCCTTGGTTTGCTGGAGTGGTTGGCATTACTTCTGGTTCTGTTTTTCAGTGGTTTGTATATCAGGTCCAGTTCAATGTGTTTGTTGATGGAGTTGATGGATGTTCTTAATACACGCGGACAAAGAAGGACACAAATTCGACTGGGACAACACATCCATAATAGCACAAGCCAAACAGAGACATGCCAAGGAATTCCTGGACACCTGCCAGTCCAACAGAACTCCATCAACAAACACATTGAACTGGACCCGATATACAAACCACGGAAAAACAGAAACAGAAGTAATACCAACAACCCCAGCAAACCGAGTTTTATTAATAACAAGCAGGACAGAACGCCGACGTTTCACTGGAGACGCATTGACGATGTTGCCCAGCAGGGTGACGAAACATCTGCAATCAAACACATCAGCTTGTCAAGCAAGTCTACAACCTCATCCACAACCCAAGCTACAAATCGTCTCAAAAGCAGTAAAAGGTTATGCCAATGCACAATAGCTGTAGCCATGTCACACACATAGCATTGGTGCAATGCTATCTTTGGCACAACACAAATGCTAAACACATCTTTGTAAGTTTCTAATCTGAATTATTTCTCAGTGTTGTTAGAATTGTGTAACCTCGGGACTAGGACCACATGCAGACATGCTAGCCTGTGCTGAGATGGTGATATAATGAATTCATCAAAGGTGTGTCATTGCACTGTGTAATTGCAAGAACTACATGATTTGTTTGAAAACAAGTATGACAATTCTCCAAGTTACAATTGCACTCAACTCACAATTTCCATGCATTTTTACTACCAAAACTAAAATACAGAAGTAAAATTGATAGGACTCCTTGCTAATGTCTTTTATATTTCTTATTCTGGTAAAGTAAAAAGAGCAACAAACCAGGAAAGGCCATTTTCATATCAGTAGGGCATGTTTGTCCTTACTGGCAACAAGATTTTAAGCATCCCTAATTCTAAAAGCAAGAAAAGAGATAGGTTTTCGAAAGCAATTATGTAGTCACAGATAAATGGCCCCTGTAAGTCTGTCTATTTTTGAAAGGCTTGATGGCAGCAGCTTAGTAATCGCTCATAAAGGCTCCAGTTCATCATCAAGTAATTAGTATTTTCATTAACTTGCTTATTGTCAAAGAAAATGAACCTTGATCAGCTAATTTTTCCTCAATGAGTTGAATATTGTAATGTATCTATAATTAATGTGCTTTATGCCACAAACCCATAATGGAGGAGGAATCTGATCCTGCTCCCAGCAGTCACTGTCAGTAAATGTTTGATGAATAAACAGAGACTTTCTAATGGGAAGTGGTGGCAACTTTTCTAAGTGTACACAATACAGACTTAATTAGGATTCCCAAGATATAATCTAAGAGTGAGAGACAAATGTAGTGTTGTCATGTCAGAATTACATCTACACTAAAGTAGAACCTCCAAATATGTATGCTATGACCATATTAAATTGTTATGAGAAAATTTCAGATGTAGCTTATGTCAGTTATTGGTTATGTGCTTAGTAGAGAAAGTAAAGGGGTGTGTTCTGGGAGTGAGTTTTCACCATGGCAACATCTCACATGTAATTGGAATGGAGATGGCTGAGGGCAGATTTAATTGAAGTGTATTAAATTATGAGGGGCCTAGGGACCTAGAATGGATAGGAAGGACCTATTACCCTTTGCAGAGAGGTTGCTGACCAAGGGGCATCGATTTATAGTAATGGGCAGAAGCACCAGGGAGGGATTGAAGAGAAATGTTTTCACCCTGAAAGTGATGGCATCTGGAAACAGTGCTTGAAAAGGTGGTAGAGACAGTAACCTTGACTGTGCTTAAAAGAAATATTTGGATATGCTCTTAAAATGCCAAAGCTACAGGACTATGAGTTGGAAAGTTAGAGTAGGCTAAATAAATCTCTACAACATAGGAATGATGGACCAATTGACCTTCTTAGGTGCACTAAATATTCTGTGTTTCTAAAGTGTAGTAATCATTGTATTCTACTTATCAACAAATGGAAAGTAAAAGTTATAGTCACCTTTTTCATAAAGATATTCTAGGGTTGCATTTTCGCAGCCAGCGACTGGAAATCAATGACCTGGCCACGACTATTCTGGAATGACTATCTTCCACCAATTTACATCTTGATGTCCTGTCATTTATTGTAAAACCTCCGAAACTAGTAACTAACTAACTTTAAAAGTCCCAATACAGATATTGGTATACTTGTCACATTAGGTTTCTCAAAAGCTGATGTGTAACCATCCACTAGAAAACCTATGGGAACAGCACATGCTAATATGCCAATTATCTTTTTACTGTCTCTTGTGATTACTGCCTATCAGCAAAGCTGCAATCTAGATCAGGAATTCAGAGTGTGAGAACAAGTGGCACAAGGCTGAATTTTACAAGAAACTGGTGAAAAGCATTGACTCGGGAGAGTTTCATGGAGGTTGAGCTCCATGAGCTCCAACAAGGTATCTCACACAATTCTGCACAGTTCTCCATTTCACATCTGCATTATTGTCTGCTCACCACTGCCAAAACCTTGCAGGACTTCGGTCACCAGCACCACATTTAAAGACCAGTCGTGCACCAGGTCTATTGTTGTCAGCCATGAATAGAATTTCACAGTACATGTGGTGAGTAGGAATAGAAATGTAAAGGTTTCTGAGTACACACAGGATATGGGTGACACTTCATTGCAAATAAAAGCTTACATCCATAAACGTATTGCTACTTTGCATCATCACCTGCCTGATCAATTGCCATTGTAACTGAGGCTACAAGAATCATAACAATCTATCCTTAGTATCATAAAGCTTAAAACCCTGACTAGGGGGGTGCTACATGTTTGCTCATGTCCAATATAGCATAAAAGCTTGTCATTATTCTGTGTGAGAGCATCACATGTTGAAAAGTCTTCAAACAGTTGATCTTGATCCTTCAGTGTCACTGGGTCAAAATCCTGAAACTCCTTCCCTAGTGGCATTGAGAATGTCAGAAGTCACATGATACCAGGTTATAGTCCAGCAGGTTTATTTGAAATCTCAAGCTTTCTGATGATAGCCCCTTCATCATGTGAAGTAAAAGAGAAGCTCACAGACACATAAGTTAAAGGCAGAGAGATCAAGGGCAGAGAGATCAAAAGATCATACAAAAGGTATGAGTGCAGTGCCGACAAGTCTCTGCAGGTGATCAAAAGTGTCACATGATGTGAGTAAAGTGTCAACAACTGAATAACAAGCGAAAGGATGACCTATAATCCGATTAAATGAGGCAGAGAGATAATTACAAAAAAAGAGGTGGTGCTGGAGACAAACCAAATGGCTGGAATAACATGATAGGCATAACAGTCTTCTATCTATCAAGTTATACCAGTCATTTGGTTTGTCTCCAGCAGCATTCAGTTGTTGACACTTTACTCACACTGTCTGATACTTTTGATCACCTGCAGAGACTTATTATTCGACTCTCCACACACACGATATGTATGATTTTTTTATTGCTCTGCCTATAAATTATGTGTCTGTGTACTTCTCTCTTACTTCACCTGATGAAGGGGCTATACTTTGAAAGCTTGTGATTTCAAATAAAAGTGTTGGACTATAACCTGGTGTCGTGTGATTTCTGAATTTGTCCACCCCAGTCCAACACCGGCACCTCCACATAATGGTATTGAAAGTGTATCTACCCCAAATGGACTGCAGTGGTTCAAGAAAGTGGCTCACCAATACTTTCTCAAGTGCAACTAGGGATGGGCAATAAATTCCAGCAATTAACTCATGAATGAATACAAAATACAAAAAGGTTAATATTTATTGAAAAAAGCCTAAGCAGAGACAAACAAACAAATAAAAAGATCTGCGTTTGCCCCTGAGGGCTTGTGTATCTTTCAAGCAAAACCAATTTACAGTCAATGAATGATCACTGCATCCAGGTCACGTCTATTGGAAATGGGTATCAATTAGTTCTCATCTGGCTTGTTGCAACCAACATGGCACTGCTCTATCATGCCGAAGGTGATGTTCCTCCTGATCAATGCCCTCATCTTCTTTTTCAGAAGACTACTACTGGTCTCCCAGATCATCAGCATTCCTTGTTCCAAATGTGCAGAGCACAACTTGAAAGGATTACGCAGTCCATTCTGCCTGGATTGTACTGCAAGGCCTTCCCAAGACCAATCCAAGCATTGGAACCGCACTTTCAGGAGGTCTATTGTCTGCTCACAATGGTATTGTGGGAAGAATCTGGCTCTCAGTCAAGGGCTTGTGTAACGGAATCATCAGCCATGGTCTTGAGGCTAGCCCTTGTCTCACGATAATCAACTTTGTAAGGCATCCAACTCTTGAAATGAAGCAGGAACCTATGAGTTCTCAAGGATATAGACATAATTCCAGGGTTTCTCATGCAGACTTCTAAGATACAGTACTGATGATCACAGATGACTTGTACATTGATGGAATGGAACTCTCTTCTGTTGCTAAAGTTAGCCAGGTTATGATATGTACTGCATGCACAGTGCCCTGCACGTTGGGAAAGCCAGCTACCAATAGTACAGACTGTAGTCACTCCCTCTAACTGTGCCCGGGGACCCATGACCCTAGTTACCCCTAGTAGCTGATTGGCTCTGTCAAAGCCTTTGGACTGACAATGAAAACCTATCCTGTCTGATGACAGTCCTCAATGACTTGGCTGAGAACTATTCCCCTAAAACTTAAAGACATGGCAATTTGGCTGAAACACATTCCGTGTATTTGTTCCAAAAGTGGTTGGCACATGCTGTAGGTGTGACATTGATGTAGCACATTGCCATATAATAATATGTTCGTCCCATCAACGGATCATTGCTGGCAGCTATACCAAGCTGTCTGAATTTGTATCTGCACTAAACGGCAAGACTAGACAGAAGTATTGTGAGCTTTTAAATCCTGAATAATGTGGATAAATGCAAATAGGCAAAGCAGAGATGCTATGAACATCCAAAGTAGGTGCAAAATGAGTGAGCATTAAGACAGCAAGCAAGGAGCTCTAAGATGCACCCTGCTCCAATACATGAGATTGATGTCAGTCCTGACCACAAAATTGGAGCAGCTTTGCTATGTAAGGTGTTGGTGCATTATGAATTGTAGCATTGAAGTGAACA
This sequence comes from Rhincodon typus, assembly GCF_021869965.1. Classification (NCBI taxonomy): domain Eukaryota; kingdom Metazoa; phylum Chordata; class Chondrichthyes; order Orectolobiformes; family Rhincodontidae; genus Rhincodon; species Rhincodon typus. The sequence continues at coordinate 80,920,005 of NC_063337.1, forward strand.
ACTATGCTCCACGTTAGACTGAAATGTGCCATTGTGATGTAGTGAACCTGGTAAATATCCAATGCCTGCATCATGGACTAGTTTCTGAAGAAGGGTCTAGGCCCGAAACGTCAGCCTTCCTGTTCCTCTAATGCTGCTTGGCCTGCTGTGTTCATCCAGCTCTACACCTTGTTATGTCATGGACTAGGGGAGAGGGATTTGGCCAGTTGCTGCCCTTAGATCATACACTGAGGTGTAGGGTCTGTTGTCCAAGATGGAAGCCCAGAGGAGCAAACAACAAGCTGGAGTTACCTCCTACTCACTCTGACTTTCATGTCAAGAATTCTTGTTGTCTTGATTCTGAGCAGCCTATGAGAGAATAGCAAATTGCATATAAATAAGGTAAGATTAGATGCTAATGAGATGTAAAGGCATGCACATAGGCCTCTAACAACTCGTTCGCAAGAATCTCACCTTGTTTTTTAAACCTTGGGTTGAAAATTAGATTTTTATCTCTTGGCATTGAGACTCTCATATTTCCAATCTTGTCATACTTTTCCATCTGGCTCATTATTGTTCACATCATTCATGGGCTGATAAAATCTAGCCTACAGTCTCTATGGCAGTGTGTACTAGAGGACTGATTCTTGTGTCATTGTTCTGCTTTGTTGTTTCTCCCCCTAAATACACACTCTGCTCTTTTTAGTAATGCAATGATAAAGAAAATCAGCAATCAGGATTATTTCGGTTCTCCCACCTCTTCCCATCTCTCTGGAGGTGTCCTGATAAACATCAGTACCTTCAACAACACCATCTGAAAATAGTGAAAGCAAATATGCGCTCTGGACAAAATGATGCATTAATTTCTCAGAGATGTGAAAAAAAATCAGATGTGTAAACGTGAGCCAGCCATCTTTTCGTCTTGCCACTTATTTATTTATTAGAGGTACTTATGCAGGATATTCCCAGTCAAGTTTAAAGGGCTGTTTGCAACACTTCTTGTCTAAGGGCCACTGACAGCACAACAGAACACCAGAGAAGAAATAACTTCAGTATAAATCAACAAATGACAACCTCTAATGTGTCAGATTTGCTCAGTATTGCATTTTATCATGTGGTCTCGTCTAATCTAAAACATTCATCCCATCATACAGCGAACTATGAGAATATATGATCCAGCTGACAAATATGTACATGAAGGAGTACATATTAGAAAATTAGATGGTCACTTTTACATCCCCTCCCAAGATGACCTGCCCAACACCATTAATTTCAGCCTTTAGGGTTAAACACAGTGTGATTGTCAGTCAAAGCTGGGTTTGAACTTGCCTCTGCTTGTTGAGAGGCCAGCAGCTACTGAGCTATCTCAGGCATCCATTTGTATTTCAACTATTATTTATTACATGAGAGACAATATCACAATTTTTGCTACAAGACAGGTTAAAGCATGAAAAATTGAGGAACATATATCATGAAAATAGATTCCACTCTCATGAATGAAAGTTTTTGCTTTATACTTTGAATGTACCTTATGAATGCTAACATGTGACATTGCACACATGAAGTGATATCCAAATTTGTCTGAAGCCAAACAAAGGCCTATGCCTTACTGTGGTTGGTAGCAGTACATATTAAGTCACAACAATATTAATAATGCATTGCAAAGCATGTCTCATTTAAAATGGTTTTATGCATTATTTTGACATTGTTGGTGGATAAATCATCAATGTTAGGATGTGTATATCAACAGTTTACCCCAAATAAATTTTACAATTAAAAATAAATTAATAAAATAATAAATTCATTAGCAACATATACTAACATTTCTTTTGTTAGCTCACCCCTTTGCAGGTGCATAGTAAAAGACTGACGCTTCATATAATTTCTGGAAACAGCAAATTGCCTTTCTCAGACAGTGTCTGGAAATCTCAATTGCACTTGATCCTGATTATTTCAACACAAAAGATTTTTTAAAAATTATTAAAATGACACTTACAAAAGAAATGAGTATATATTAGATTTGTGTAAATTATTTTAGTGTAACAGTAATTTTCATATTATTTGTTCAAGAACACAGCAATGGGTGGAGAAAGGGAAACCAAGCTCTTTACCAAATGCCTCTCAAGAGGTTCTGTGGCAAGTGCTTTTGATGAGTATCATATATATTCCTGAACCTGGGCAGAAAGAAAGACGGACTTGCATTGATAGATATTTTAATCAACCTGGTCAGCCACACCTCTGGACACTACCACTGCAGTACAAAATCCTTAGACTTATGAACAAAACACTGTAAGATGTAGGAGGAGAATTAGGCCATTTGGCCCATCGAGTCTGCTCTGCCATTTGATCATGGCTAATGTTTTTCTCAACCCATTCACCTGCTTTCTCCCCAAAACCCTTGATCCCATTACTAATCAGGAGCCTATTGATTGCTGTCTTAAATACACTGAATGTCTTGGCCCTCATGACCTCTGGGAGGTCATGTTGCAGCTGTATAGGATATTGGTTCGGCCACTTTTGGAATACTGCATACAGTTCTAGTCTCCCTGCTATAAGAAAGACGTTTTGAAACTTGAAAGGGTTCAGAAAAGATTTACAAAGGTGTTGCCAGGGTTGGAGGGTTTGAGCTGTAGGGAGAGGTTGAATAGGCTGGAGCTATTTTCCCTGGAGCGTTGGAGGCTTATGGAACTTATGGAAGTTTATAAAATCATGAGGGGAATGGACAGGGCAAATAGACAAGGTCTTTTCCCCAGGGCAGGGAGTCCAAATTTAGATGGCACAGGTTTAAAGTGAGAGGGGAAAGATTTAAAAGGGACCTAAGGAGCACATTTTTCATGCAGAGGGTGATGTGTGCATGGAGTGAGCTGCCAATGTTTCTATGACTCTATAACTCCCTGTGGCTGAAGAAATTCCTCCTCATCTCAGTTCTAAAGGGTTGTCCGTTCACTTTGAGGCTGTATCCTTGAATCCTTGTCTCTCCTACAAGTGGAAACATCTTCTCCACATCCACTCAATCCACACCCTTCAATATTCTGTAAGGTTAATTAGATCCCTCCTCATCCTTCTAAACTCCATTGAATACAGACCCAGAGACCTCAATAGCTCCTCCTCTGACAAGCCCTTTGTCCCTGGTATCATTATTGTAAACATCCTCTGGCCCATCTCCAATGCCAGCACATCCTTTCTTAGATGTGGGGCCCAAAATTGCTCTCAATATTCCAGAATGCATTCTGACCAAAGGCTTATACAGCCTCTGCAGCAAATGTCTGCTCTTATATTCTAGCCCTCTTGAAATGAACGCTAACAATGCAATCTGTCTTCGTAACTGTCAACTGAACCTACATGTTATCTTTTAGAGAATCCTGAACTAGGACTCCCAAGTCCATTTGACCTTCATATTTCCAAAGTCTTTCTTCATTTAGAAAATAGTCTATGCTATTACTCTTCCTACCAAAGTGTATAACCTCACACTTTTCCACATTATATTCCATCTACCACTTCTTTGCCCAATTTCCTAGCCTGTCAAACCTTCTGCAGCCTTTCACTTCTTCAATACTACCTGTCCCTCCACCTACCTTTGTGTCATCTACATTAATATATACGGTGAATATTCGTGGTCCCAACATTGATCCCTGCAGAACTCCACTAGTCAATGGCTGCTATCCTGAAAAAGACCCCTTTATCCCTACTCTCTGCCTTCTGCTAGTCAGCCAATCCTCTCACCATGCTAGTACCTTGCCCCTAACACCATGGGCTTTTATCTTATTCATCAGCTTCTTGTGCAGAACCTTGTCAAAGTCTTTCTGGAAATCCAAATAGATTACGTCCATTGGCTCTCTTTTTTCTAACTTGCTTGTTACCTCCTCAAAGAATTCTAACAGATTTGTCAGGCATTACTTTACCAAAATGACTCCAAAATGTCATCCTTAATAATGGGCTCAAAAATCTTACCAATGACCGATACAATGACTTGTATTTATATAATACTCGTCACAACCTTACCCTGTCATTTGAAACTTTGCAGCCAATTAACTATTATTCATATGTAGTCACTATGGTAATTGAGAAGCACAATAGCGCACAACAAGGTCCCCTAGACACAGAACCATACTCTCTTGGTTGAAGGTTAATTATTGATGATGGAAATGATTGCTACGTTCTTCTTTGAAATATTGGCATGGAATCTTTCCCATCCTCTTAAAGGAGTAACTGGGCTTAACATCACGTCCAAAGTGCAACACCCCCTCAGAAACACACTGGATACCCACTGAAATGGTGCACTCAAGTCTCTGGAAAGTCTCTAGAATATAACCTGTTGACTCAGATGCAATGCACTACCAGTTGAGCCGCAGTTGACACTATATCAAGATGAACGGCACATCAGAAAGCATTCTTGAAAAGTCCTTTTACCACTTCGAAAGCATTTATTCAGAACCTGATAGGAAAATTCAGCTGTTGGAAGATATTATTAGGAAGAAAGGCATCAAGACATGTGCTCACATATATATGGAGGCTGACCACTAGTTTGATGGGGTTGAGGAAGCAAACAGCAATGGTATTATGTATGCCCATTTGGTATGAATGTCTTTAGTGAGGAACTAACTTGATTGTAATGTTACTTATAGTTGTTCTGAGTGTTTGGGAGGAACTCCTGAGTCCTGCTGTTCAACCTCACATTTACCAGTTGTCTAATGACAAACTATTGGTTCTCCTCCGTGAGGGAGGTAAATTATATGCCTCATTGTAGTCATGACATGCAACTGGAGTTTTGAACCAAGTCAATTTTCCATGGATTAAGTAACCTATGAGTGGAGATTAAGCAAACCCACGGTGTTTTGAAGTGCTGTTGATAACTGATTAGCTAGTATAGCTGTTTGAAAGATTGGAGTTATACTGTGGCTAGGTTTCAATGCAATAAACTATGGACATGCTGAAAGCCAATTGCTGGTAGAGTTTGAGAAGTACCTGTGAACTTAAATGGTTTTAAACTCAACCATTGATATATAATTAATAGGTTCTACATCATAGATCTTCTAAGCTCCAGCATGCCACCCCTCAGTATCCCTTCTCTCAACTCATATAACTACTGCATTCTTTTTTAAGGAACAGGAACAGCCGTAGGATATTCAGCCCCTTGAATATGATATTCAATTAGAATACACCTAACCTCGGAGTTTACTCTATCTACCTTACCTTGGTTTCTTGTTCTGTGAAACCTGTATTTCACAAAAATCTGCATAGCTCAGTTTTGAAATTTGAATTGACTTCAATCTCAACAGCTCTTTATGGGAGAGAGGTCCAATATTTCTGTAATCTTTGATATAAGGCAATTGAGGTGCTTCAGGTATGACAATCCAATATCTATTTATGACAGCATCTAATTATGTACAAAGTTAGCTGTTAAGCATAGGAGAATCAAAGAATATTGGAAGACTCCAACTACTTCATTAGAATTTTTTGATTATTAGACAAAAACACACCTTTTTCTCAATTTTTTAAGGGGCGAGGAATAGCCTGTTGAAGATCTCCATTAAAGTTTCAGTTTTCCAACCCATGAATTGGATTATGACATTAGAATTCTATCAAGCATCCTCAATTCAAGAAATTTGTCTAAAACATTTTGGGATTAACATTTCTGTTTAGTTTGGATAAAGCAAAGTGAGCTCAGATTACCTTACTTTTTACACAACTGCATGTACAACAACTCTGTCAGAATACTCTCTGATATCCTGTGACCTCTGGTGTAGCATGTATTGTTTATGCCTTTCCTACCAATTGTTGCAAAGTCGGGTAGAGTGGTTGTGGGTTGGGAGACAGGAAGTTAGAATTTAGTGTTTGTAAAATGCTAGGGAGGAAAGCATTGCATGGTGCCTTTAAAAGATGATGTGCTTTTTCTATGCTTTGATATTTAATATGGATGTCTGTGAGCAGCAGCTTAGAAGTTTGCAAGTACACAGAGAGCACTTGAATTGAAACATTTGTATCAAAAGGCTGTATTCTTAGCAGGCCAAGCAATAGTTTTTACCAAGACAACAAGCTTTTGAATTTAGCCAATCAATTCTTAGGTACCAAAAACCTATTAAATTTAAATCTGATGGTTTTGACAATATAGGGCCAATCCTATTGTAAGAAATATTGATATGTCATTAAGGGTATAAAACAAGGGGGCAGTTGAAAAAAATCCCACAGCTAACTGTCGTCAACCAGAACTAGAAGACCTCAGCTCTCAAGAGAGAATTGCTGGCTCTCACAACCTCCTCTGTGTATTAGAGTAAGAAGTATCTAATTAACAACAGTGCCAAGGGCACAACTAGTTAATATTCCTGGCAGAAAAATTGAAGGAGAAGGTACAGAACATTTCCAAAGACATGTAACCTGGCTGTAATTTCAAGAGACTAAACTCTTTTTTATCTCTAAGTGGGACCTGTATTTATTGGAACAGCATACCATTAGAATCTTGTTTTATTTGGTGATAGTTAGTAGTTAGAAGGGATTTATTTGGTTTGTTAATAATTTAGTTAATTCGGTCACTGTTAGAGTTAGATAAATAAAGTGTTACATATTGATTTTAAAGTCAGTGTCAGGGATTTATTTTATTTAACCACTAGAAGTTGCTGAAAGGCAGGTTACACCAGTTTTCACACTCCTTTTACAGATTATAGGGCGAGGCACCCTCTTTGTTTTAGTTCTCTGAGGTGGGGGGGTCAACCTCCATTTTAGAATGTGATAAGTAAACCATAACACAACCTGGCTGCAACATATTTGTTGCTGTACAGTGAGATAGTTCTGATGTATCTTCCATAGATAGCATAAACACATATGATCCTTATATACATCTCCACATTAAAACAGATTCATAGATCTGTCCAAATCAATAGAAGAATGGTGCACACCAATACCATTAAAGGGAAATCAGCATTAGATTTAATCAGTTTATTTTGAAAATGTCACTATAAAAGTCGATACATTTGAGAGCTAGATGTTTTCAGATTTCTTCCCTTCTCTTGTATTTATATGATGTCATTTTTAATTGAATTCTGTCTACTTTTTTCAGAACTTGTACAGATGTTCTGAGATAAGATGCACCTGCGGGATAACAAATATGTTCATGTTGAAGAAAAAAAAACTCGTTGTTTTGTTGAATGGCATTGAAATACAGCACATGGAAACATTCACAGCTGGCATCAATGAAATCAAAACTGCAATCCCTTCAGGATAGTTTGACAGATACTGACATCAGTTAAATTCAATTGATATTTCCCTTCTGTTGAAGTATCTATCCAAGTGCTGAAATATTAGTGAACTATACACCCCTTTCAGAATTGTGCAGTGATGTTTCTTTAATGTACATGAGCAAAGCTGCAAAACATATTTCACCAAAGAAGTGTCTTTGTGTAACATGTCATGTAAATAGTCTCAATAAAAATACAGTAAAGTGAAGATAAGATTCTGCCAAAAGGAATAAAGAATAAAGAATAAGGAATAAATGGGGGATTGGGGAATACACAGTGGCAGTATTGCATTGGGCTATGATGGTAAACTAATAAAGTTTAAGGTGCCAATGATGAACCCCCTGGTGAGTTTTTCATTCTGCCAGGCCATCCTGAAGGAGAGAAAGGCTAGAAAAGGAGTGAAAAAGATACTCTCAAATCATTTTCACACACCTTTTTTTGGTTGGGAATAGCAAGAGTCACAATGAGGATATAACATATTGCATGTAAATAAAACGGAGGGAAGAAAATTACAACAATTTGGGGGTAAGAGGAAAGCAAATCCCCATTAACTATGCACGTCTGTATATTTTAGTACACATCATGTTGTAGTGGCTTAAGCAAAAAAGACAAAGGCTCCATTGTCAATCATGTTTGGAATCTAAGTACGATTCATATAATAGAGATTAAAGTTCATAAATAAATGTTGCTTATCGAGTTGTAGCTCAGAATAAAAATTTTGCATTACTTTGATGAAAACAAAATAGGATATTTTTAATTCTGTCTATATTTGAGAAAAGGATAAAGGAAGACTGGAGGAAAATAGATCATGATAATATTAAAATTACAGGTCCCCCACATTACTTCCTGCCACCACAGTTCCACATTCGCTAAAGAGGAAGGTGGTCTCACTTCCAACCATTTCCTTTATTTGATGTTAATAGTTTAATTCTGTGATCGACCCAACAAGAGAAGGGGCTTCTGGAGACAGATCCTCAACCCAGTGGAAACTCTAGTTGAGTAGGGCGAACCTGCATCTTTGGAGGACGCTCTCAGCGTCTGGAATTTCTAGCCACAAACACCCAGAAGTGACCTCTCAAAACTCCAAGGCTAATATTCTCCACTATAGGACAGACTCCCCCTGCCCCATTTGCAGACCATCGACTGAATCTAGACATAATAGAAGGAAAGAAAGAAAACTCTTGGTTATATAGGTGGCATGGTGAAAATTAATGGTAAATAGATTGCTACATTTATAAATATATATTCAGTTTTCTTCATCAATTCTGTGATCAAAAGCCACTTTGGCTGCAGCTAGAAGAATGAAACAACAGAGGCTAACTAACTTTAGCACCACAAGATGTTTTGCCACTGTCTAAGCAATAACATTTTTTTTCCTGTAGTGCCAACACCGACATCAAACTTTGTCATGCCTCAGTGAGGGAGCACAAAGTATTGTGAAGGTTCCAATCAGTTTGTAACCATAACTTTTATTAAATAGGAAAAGTGAAGACAGAACAAACTGCTAAACTGCATTTATAGTTGAGATTAAACAGGGGATGTGGTCTTTGCAACATTAATACATCTACAATGAGTGAATGATGATTTTGGCCAACACAGTTCCATTGAACGTGGTTTCTAAACAAGTCCTGCCTTGGTTGCTGCAGGCGACAATTGGAGACGACACAGATAGCACTTCATGGGGTGAGTCACAGACACAACTATCAATCTAGGTGACCTCCCAAACCTTTACGTTCCTTTCTGCCTTGTCCTTCCTGTCAACCCCATTAGATTGGATCTTCGTCACATTCCCACCCCAGCACTTCTGCTTAACTCTTCATCTCTGCATGTTATCCCCTGAGCCTCAGGCATCCTAATTATCCCAAACATTGATATGCACAGTCACACCCATCAAAGCCAGAGTGGTGCTGACTGTTGATGATCCCCCTTCCCACAGTACCCCCATGCTTTACCCTTATGTGATGAATTGTGCTCCTCTCTCACAATTATTATCCTATCTGCATTCTAACATGATGCCTCCAGTCCCCAAACTTCCCGTAGTTGCCTCTGATAACTCCTTGACTTCTGGTGAACAGACTCCCAGGATTGACTGTGAACCACTATCCTGACTGACTGAACTACAGTTCTCTGACTGACTTACTGCTAATCCCCTGACTGGTTACATTTGATCTGCAGGGCTGACTGGGAACAGACATCCAGTCGCAGAAACATCCCTCAGTCATCACTTTCCGCTTCTCAATCAATTTTTGCTCCAATGTGCCACTTTGCTTTGGATCTCATAGGCTCTTATTTTCTTAACCAACCATGAGACATCTTATCAAAATCCTTGCTAAAGTTTATGTGGACACATTAAATGCATTAGCCACATCAACACTCCTGATAAACTCAAAGATTTTGATCAAATTTAGGAAACACAACCCTCATTTAACAAGTTCATGACAACTGTCTCTGATTAATCCATGTCTCTCCAAGTGCAGCAATATTCTGTCCTTAAGAACTCTTTTTAATAACCTTCCACCACCAGGATTAAACTGACTGCCCTGTAATTTCCTGGTCTATCCCTTTTTCCCTTTTGAAGTAATGGGACAATGTTGTCTGCCGTCCAGTCCTGACATCGTATGTGGGGCCAGAGAGAATTTAAAAATTACTACGAGGCCTCTCTTGGTGCGATCAACAGCCTGAGATATATCTCATCTGGGTCTGCAAATCTACCCACGTTAAAGGCTGCTAAACCCTCTCTTACCTCTCTCTCTCTCTGTTTGAATACCTTCAAATATTTCACTGCCCTTCACCTTGATGTCTATGCCCGTATCATCCTTTTCCATTGTGAGGTCCAATGCAAAGTGTACATTGAGGTATGTCCCCACTTTTTGTCAGCCCACACATAGGTTATGGCCTATGGGCCCTACTCTTTCACTAGTTGTTCTCTTGCTCTTTACATATTTAACAAAACTTCTTTGCAATTTCCTTTATTTCATCTGCGAAAGATTTCTTATCCATTCTCTTGTTTTTCTAACTTCCTGTTTATAGTTATAGACATAGTCATACAACTTCCAAACCGACCCTTTGCCAACCATAATCCAAAACTATACTAGTTCCAACTGTCTGCGCTTGGCCCATATCCCTCCAAACATTTTTTATTCATGTACTGATCTAAATGTCTTCCAAAAGTTGTAACTGTATCTGCATCCACCAATGTCTCCGGCAGTTAATTCCATACACGAACCACTCTGTGTAAAATAAAAGCCTCTCATGTCTTTTTAAAATTTTTCGCCTCTCACGTTAAAATATGCCCCTTAGTCTTGAAACCCCCCATCCTAGGGAAAATACACCTGCCATTCACCTTATCTGTACCTCTCATTGTTTTGAAAACCTCTATAAGTCTCCTCCCAATCTCCCATGTTCCTGTGGAAAAATGTCCCAGCCTATCCAGCCACTCTTTATAACTCAAACCCTCCATTCCCAGCAAAATCCTGGTAAATCACTCTGAACACTCTGCAGCTTAATAATATCCTTCTTGTAACAGGGAGACCAGAACTGAACACAGTACTCCAGAAGAAGCCTCACCAACGTACTGTATCATATCACCTCAACATGACGTCCCAGTTAAAGTTCCCACTTGTACTTTCTTTACTCTAATGTATTGAGCCCTCAGGATCTGCCATAAGCTTTTTATTTAATTCTTACTCTTAACCTTTAAGTCCTTCTTTCCAAGGAGTGGAGTCAGAGAGAGGAGCACCCGGAGCATGGTTAGTATAAATCTAACTTATCTTGGGGATTCACGGCCTAGTTTCGAGGATTAGAGTCAGAGGGAGGAGCACATGGAATAACTGAAATCAAACTGAAGAAAACAGTGACAGGACAGCTGTGACCTGATTGGCTGGTAGGAAATCTGTCTTAAATTTGAAAAAAAATCCCAAAACTAATTTATATATAATTAATTAACCAGTGATTAACTAATAAATTAATTAACTAATTAGAGACGGCTGGGCAGATGATGTGCTGTAGCTGTATGATGTGGGAGCTGGCTGATTTCATTGCGAACTGCAGTGACCACATCTGCTGTAGGTGTTTGTTTCTGAAGGAACTTTGGCTCAGAATTGATGAGCTGTAGACCGAGCTTCAGACACTGCGGCACGTCTGGGAGGGGGAGAAGTACCTGGACGCGTTGTTTCAGGAGGCAGTCACACCTGGTAGATTAAAGTACCACAAATTCAGTCAGTGGCCAGGGACAGCAGGGTGTGACTGAAAGTGAGGCAGGTAGAGGGATCCTGCAGTCAGGAACAGAGGAGCCTCAGCTCTTGACCTTGTCCAACAGGTACGAGGTACTTGCTCCCTGTGAGGAAAAGGGCTGCAGGGAGGATGAGCCAGCTGCCCACGGCACAGTGGTACAGGAGGCCATTCAAAAGGGAGGAGCAAAAAGGCAAGTGGTAGTTGTAGGCAAGTGGTAGGGATTCTATAATTAGGGGAATAGATAGCATCCTTTGTAAGCAGGATCGAGAGTCCCGCATGGTGTGTTGCCTGCCTGGTGCCAGGGTGAGGGACATCTCTGATCAGCTTGAAAGGATATTAGAGAGGGAGGGGGAAGAGCCAGTTGTTATGGTCCACATTGGGACAAACAACATAAGCGAGGCTAGGAAAGAAGACCTGCTTAGGGATTATCAGGAACTAGGAAATAAATTAAAGAATTAAAGGGTTATAATTTCCATATTGCTACCCAAACCACATGTAAATTGCTATAGGGATGCGAGTATAAGGGAAGGAAACAGGTGGATAAAGGAGTGGTGTGGGAAAAAGGGGTTCCTTTTCATGGGCACTGCCATCAGTTTTGGAACAGGAGGGATCTGTACCATTGGGACTGTCTCTACCTGAACCGAGCTGGGACCAATGTTCTCATGAAAAGGGTAAATCAGGTGGTCAACAGGACTTTAAACTAGAAAGTTGGGGGGCAAGTGAAGGATAAAACTCCAAGAAGTATAATGGTCAATTGGATACAAAACAGCAGGTTAACTTCTGTGGGGGTGTATTCAACTGCATGGAAAAGTAAGGAAAATAAATGAAAGGAAAGGAGAATTCAGGAGCAGTTATTAAAGTCTCCAACACACAAAATAGGACAGAGTGTTTGGAAAGGGTTAGGAATGTAACTTCCCACACTGGATAAAGGGATGACAATGACAAGAGGGATGGTCAATGCAGGACAGAAAATGTTGTATTTGAATGCACTCAGTATACGAAATAAGCTTATGGCGCAGATCGAAATTGGCAGGTATGATGTCGTTGGCATCACAGAAACGTGGCTGCAAAGGGACCAGGACTGGGAACTAAATATCCATGGATATACATCTTATTGAAAATAGAGGTGAGTAGGAAAAGGGGGTGGGGTTGCCTTATTAGTTAGAAATGAAATTAAATCAATGGCAAAAAATGATGTAGAGTCAGATGATATAGAACCTGTGTGGTTAGAGTTGAGGAAGTGAAAAGGTTAAAAAAAAACTATAATGGGAGTTATGTACAGGCCTCCAAACAGTACTCAGATTTAGGGCACAAAGTACACCAGGAGATAGAAAAGGCAGACAAGAAAGGCAAGGTTATAGTGATCACAGGGGATTTCAATATGCAGGTGGACTGGGAATATCTAGCTGATAGTGGATTGCAAGAAAGGGAATTTGTGGAATGTCTATGAGAAAGCTTTTTGGAGCAGCTTGTGGTGAGCCCACTAGGGAACAGGCAATTCTGGATTTAGTGATATGCAATGAGGCAGACTTGATAAGGGAGCTTAAGGTGAAGGAACCCTTAGGAGGCAGTGACCATAACATAATAGAATTTACTCTGCAATTTGAGAGGGAGAAGGTGGAATCAGATGAAATGGTATTACAGTTGAATAAAGGCAACTATAACACATGAGGGAGGAGCTGACCAGAATTGACTGGGAGAGGAGCCTAGCAGGAAAGACAGTGGAGCAGCAGTGGCAAGGAGTTTCTGAGAGTAATTCGGGAGACACAGCAAAAATTCATCCCTAGGATAAAGAAGCAGGGAGGATGAGGCAACCATGGCTGACTAGGGAAGTCAGGGACAGTATAAGAGCAAAAGAGAAAGCATATAATGTGGCAAAGGGCAGTGGGAAACCAGAGGATTGGAAAGCCTACAAAGACCAACAGAAGACAACCGAAAAAAGGAGGAGGGAGAAGATTAAATATGAGGGTAAGCTAGCCAGAAATATAAAAGAAGATTGGAAGAGATCCTTTAGGTATATAAAGGGCAAAAGAGAGGCAAAAGTGGACCTTGGGCCACTGGAAAATGACGCTGGAGAAGTAGTAACGGGTAACAATGAAATAGCTGAGGAACTGAACAAATACTTTGCGTCAGTGTTCATGGTGGAAGACAAGAGTAATACCAAAAATTCAAGAGAGTCAGGGTAGGAGGTGGGGGAGCAGAGGTAAGCATGGTAGCCATTACCAAGGACAAAGTGCTAGAAAAACTGAAATGTCAGAAGGTGGATAAATCACCTGGATGAGATGAACTATACACCAGAGTTCTGAAGGAGATAGTGGAAGTGTTAGTGGTGATCTTTCAGGTATCACTGGAATCAGGGAGGGTGGTTTTTTTTTCCTTTATTCATTCACGGGATGAGGGCGTCACTGACCAGGCAGCATTTATTGTCCATCCCTAATTGCCCAGAGGGCAGTTAAGAGTCAACCACATTGCTGTGGGTCTGGAATCACATGTAGGCCAGACTAGGTAAGGATGGCAGTTTCCTTCCCTAAAGGACATTAGTGAACCAGATGGGATTTTCCTGACAATTGATTCATGGTCATCATTAGATTCTTAATTCCAAATTCAAATTTCACAATCTACGATGGCAGGATTTGAACCAGTGTCCTCAGAATGCTATCTGGGTCTCTGGATTAACAATCCAGTGATAATACCAATAGGCCATTGCCTCCCCTGTGTGAGGAGATTCGAAAATTGCTAATGCTTTAGAAGGGAGTAAGGCAAAAAACAGGAAATTACAGGCTGATTAGCCTTGCCTTGGTTGTTGGTAAGATTTTGGAGTCCATTCTGAAGGATGAGATTTCTGAATGCTTGGAAGTGCATGGTAAAACAGGCAAAGTCAGCATTGTTTCATCAAAAGGAGATAATCCCTGATAAATCTGTTAGAATTCTTTGAGGAGTTAACAAAAAGATTAGACCAAGGAGAGCCAATGGATGTTATCTACCTGGACTTCCAGAAAGCCTTTGACAAGGTGATGCACAGGAGGCTGCTGAGTAAGGTAAGGGGCCATGGTGTTAGAGGAAAGGTATTAGCATGGATAGAAGATTGGCTGTCTGGCAGAAAGCAGAGAGTGGGGATAAAGGGGTCTTTCTCAGGATGGCAGCCGGTGACTAGTAGCATTCCACATGGGTCAGTGTTGGAACCACAACTTTTCACTTTACACATTAATGATCTAGATGAAGGAACTGAGGACATTCTGGCTAACTTTAAAGATGGTACAAAGATAGGTGGAGGCACAGTTGGGATTGAGGAAGTGGGGAGGCTGCAGAAGGATTTAGACAGGTTAGGACAGTGGGCAAAGAAGTGGCAAATGGAATACAATGTGGGAAAGTGTGAGGTCATGCAATTTCGTAGGAAGAAGAGGGACAAAGATTATTTTCTAAATGGGGAGAAAATTCAGAAATCTGAAGCGCAAAGGGACATGGGAGTCCTCGTCCAGGATTCCCTTAATGTAAACTTACAGGTTGAGTCGGTAGTTAGGAAGGCAAATACAATGTTGGCATTTATTTCGAAAGGACGAGAATATAAAAGCAGCGATATGTTTCTGACGCTTTATAAAGCCCTGTTCAGACCACATTTAGAATATTGTGAGTAGTTTTGGGCCCCATACCTCAGGAAGGATGTACTGACCGTCAAGCAGGTCCAGAGGAGGTTCACACGAATGATCCCAGGAATGAAAGGCTTAACATATAAGGAGGTTTTGAGGACTTTGGGTCTATACTCAATGGAGTTTAGAAGAATGAGGAGGGATCTAATTGAAACTTACAGAATACTGAATGGCCTGGACAGCGTGGATATTGAGAAGATGTTCCCATTAGCAGGAGAAACTAGGAACCAAGGCCACAGTCTTAGAGTAAAGGAAAGACCTTTAGAACTGGGTTAAGGAGAAACTTCTTCAGCCAGAGAGTGGTGAATCAATGGAATTCATTGCCACAGAAGGCTACAGAGTTCATTGAGTATATTTAAGACAGACATAGATAGATTTTTGATTACCAAGGAGATCAAGGGTTACGAGAAGAACGTGGGAGAATGGGGTTGAGAAACTTATCAGACATGATTGAACGGCAGAGAAGACCCATTGGGCTGAATGGCCTTATTTCTGCTCCTATGTCTTATGGTCTTATGGTTTTACACCCAGATTTCTCTTTGTACCACCCTTTGATTTGTATCTTTCACTGTTTTGACAAAAGTCCAAGTTACATCAAGTTTTCTGAAGGGTTTGTTGTGTGAAGCCTCATGAGTTTCTCACCCTATCTTAAACTTTCCTCATTACTTACCTGCCATGCCCCATTGGTGTCTCTCACATCTGATTTCTTGCCACGCACCTTTCCCACAACAACTCAACAACCAGAGGATATCTGCCCATAGACTGGCATCCCTTGTGCCCACGCCATCTTCACCTGAATGAGAGCTTTCATTCTGAGGCTGTCCCGCTCATTGACAGCCAAAATTGAAACACATTTATCCTCTACTCTCACTATCTCCTCCTTGAATGTCTCCCACTAATCTGACACTGTTTGATCTGCAAGTAGCTTCTCCCATTCTATTTGGGCCAAGTTCTATCTTCAATTCGTAAAATTAACCTTTCCCTTGTTTAGAACTTTTAAACTTGGCCCATCCTTATCTTTTTTCAGAACTACCCTAAATCCAAACGAGTATGGTCACTTCTCCAGAATACTCCCCTGTTGATATGCTTTCCACCTGCTTGGGCTTATTTTTGAATTAGATCCAGAACTGCCCCCTTCCTTTTTGGGTTTTCCATGTATTGGCTAAAAAAGATGTAATTTAAGAATTTTGATCATTCCTGGCCTCGGATGATAAAATTATCCCATTGAGTATTTGGGTTGTTAAAATCATCTATTACTGCCTTATTACTGTCATCTATTACTGTCTTACGCTTCTCTGAAATTTGATTCCATATTTGATCCTCTATCTTTCCCTGACTGTTTAGGGACCTTTACTTTACCATGTTGACCATTTTTGTGTTTTCTTCTTCTATCCTTATGACTTTCTGAAAGTCTAAGTTTAAAATCTGAGTGACTGAAAGTCATGTAATGATCCTTCCAAGCTATTATCCCCCCTCATTACAATAATTGATTACTTGATCAACAATGCAACCTTCTCCTCCTTTTCTATCCACCTCTCTAATCTAAATATCTTATAAACAGGAATGCTGAGCTTTCAATGCTGCGCAACTTTAAGATAAGTCACAGTCATATTAGAAGTGTTTTGAATGACTGCTTTTCTTACAACCCTTAAAAATGTTTATTTGACAGACCTTTGAAGCGTCAATAACTGGGGCTTCAAATGCTTCACACCTCTCAATATTGCCAAAAGGGATGGCAGAAAGTACAGTTTATTACAACCACTGAAAGATCTCAAGGAAAGTTTACTATTCACTTAATTTAGAAAATGAGATACCCACACTTTTACTGGTCTTGGCTCTTAGCCAAGCATTCAAAATGAGGACAGATGGAATCCCAGTGCATTTCCGAAATGTAATGTGTCTGTACTTACTGCCCACCACATTTAAAGCTTTGGTGCCTGTGTAGTAATGAGAAAATGGGGACCACACCACCCAATTTCAGGGCTAGCCTGTTTATGAGGCAACTCTGGTATTTTTTCCATGCAGCTTTCAGAGAAATTCAGGGCGTGGGGGCAAGTTCAAAATCTGAGTCACCAAAGGTCATCCAAACTGGACAAAATTCAGACTAAAATCTGTACACATCTGAATCCAAATGGAATGGAGCTCGAGGATTTTCTATTATCCACAATGAACTGCTACTCACTAGGTCCATAAAATGATCAGGAGTTTCAAATGAACATGTCAGAATGAGTGTTATTACTGTATTAGAAAACAGTACACATTGATCAAACAGGAAAAACCACATGTTTTCATGCATGGGTAGCTTGATTTCAGACATGGTTTATATAGCTAATTTTTGTCAGTTAAGATGGACAATGTTTGCTTTGTTCCTCCCCCACCCCCAGTTGATTTAAAGCAAAATGCATTAAAAAGTTAAATAAATAAATCCTCTCTATTACGATTATTGCTGCTACTATTTAATATATCACTAATATTATTCTGTTCTAAATCCATAATTGCTTATGCATTGCTATGCTACCTATGCATTTCATCTTACACAATGCAGTTAAGCTGTGTTGTTTCAGCAAACTTGCCAGTTCAATATACACATAAAAATTTATTGCTTTCATAAAGTCCACATTGAGGTGCTCAAGCCCATAGCTGTAGTCCTCCTTTGTCACCGCTACAACCACAAAACTCTGACTTGATTTCGTACAGGATTATACAAGAAAACCTGCTTATGCCACAGATCTGCCAGTAAATTGACATAATATTAAATAATAAGAAAATAATAAAAGTAGTGGAAAATATTGCTCCAATTGAACTGTTCTTTTGTTATTGAATAACATAGTCAAGCACTGAAAGACCTCTCCATATGTAAGAATACCAGAAACACCCCATTCTGTTTTAAATCCTACTGAATAATTAATTATAATTATCATGGTGCAGTTATTATCTGTGATAACAATATATCCTTAAGGTGAATGCAATATTCTACCACCAAGTACAGGGCAATACCTAATATGCTAAAGAAATATTGATACAAGATAATTGTCTGGATTATCTTCTGATAAATTATCTTTCATTCAGATGATTTTATACTCTTATTTTGATGCTGATCTGAAGAAAACAGTCACTTCATTTGACACCCCAGAAATATTTGTATTACCAATAAAGTATATGAGAAATACATACACAAATTATTAGTTAATAATATAGTTGCATGATTTAACATTACTCTTAAAATTCTAATGGCAACAAATTATTTTTGCAATTGATTTAACATCTTCATGTCACATTTAAAAAAAAATTTAAACAGTGGTACAATTGGGGGAACTAATTTTGAAAAGGTTGTCACATTGAGTGTGTGGCAGAGCTGATCATAACACATTTTTAATTATGTTATTACTGAAGGGTGACTATTAGAACTTTACACTCTCAAATCAGCTTCCTCCATTCTGGCATGACTATTTTTTTAAAAAATGCGAAATTGTTTTGTGTTTGTCCAAATCAGGGCAGGACTTACAGACTTAATGGTAAGTTCCTGGAGAGTGTTGCTAAACAAAGACCTTTGTGAGTGCAGGTTCATAGTTCCTTGAAAGTGGAGTTGCAGGTAGATAGGATAGTGAAGAAGGCATTTGTTATACTTGCCTTTATTGGTCAGTGCATTGAGTATAGGAGTTGGGAGGTCATGTTGCAGCTGTACAGGACATTGGTTCAGCCACTCTTGGAGTATTGCATGCAACTCTGATCTCCCTCCTATAAGAAGGATGTGTGAAACTAGAAAAGGATCAGAATAGATTTACAAGGATGTTGCCAGGGTTGGAGCATTTGAGATATAGGCTGAGGCTGAATAGGCTGGGGCTATTTTTCAAGGAGCGGAGGTTGAGGAGGGACATTATAGAGGTTTATAAAATCATGAGGGGCATGGGTAGGTTAAATAGGCAAGGTCTTTTCTGAGAGGTAGGTGAGTCCGAAACTAGACGGCAAAGGTTTAAGATGAGAGACGAAAGATAAGGGGCAACTTTGTCAGAGGATGCAGAGGATGGTGCATGTTTGGAATGAGCTGCTAGAGGAAGTGGTGGGGGTGGGGGGGAAGGTGGTACGATTACAACATTTAAAAGGCATCTGGTCGGGTATATAAATAGGAAGGGTTTAGAGGGACATGAGCCAAATGCTGGCAAATGGGACTAGGTCTATATAGGATATCTGGCCGGCATGGATGAGTTTGCCCGAAGGGTCTATTTCTGTGCTGTATATCTCTATGACTCTGAGTCTAAATGTAGATTATCAGTGTTGCAAAACAGAACAATTTTCCACCAAGTGTTCATCATCCAATGCCAGTGACAAATATTTCTTGCTCATATTGGATGCAAAGTATAACGTGTGGTTCTGTTGTCAACTCAAACTTTCAAATAAGACAATACATTGCCAGAACAAATCTTATTTTATATCTCCTATAACATCTATCCTCCTTCCTGTTTGAGTCAGATCTCTTGTTGTCCAATTCTCTCAAGGTATATTTTCTAACATGTAGAATTATGTTTTTGTATCAGCTATGTATAATTAGTAAAATAGAAATCACCAACTATGGAACTTGTCTTCCTGAACAATATTCCACAAGAAAATAAATCTAAAAGCTTGCCTAAAATAAACCAAAGAACTGCAGATGCTGGCGAACTGAAACAAAAACAGAATGCTGGTGAAACTTAACACATCTATCAGGATCTGTGGGAAGGAAGCAGTTATATTTTCAGGTCCAGTGACTGAAGAAGAGTTATTGGATTTGAAATGTTAACTCTGCTTTCTTTCCCCAAAAGCTGCCACACCTCCTGAGTTTTAACAGCAATTTCTGTTTGCGTGTAAAAATGTTGCCATAATTTTCAAAGGGTTAATAAGTTTCGTACAGAGTGCTAACTATTTTTGCACTGTGTATTATGCATCTGATATTTATGTATTTGAGCTATAGTCTGAGGCTGAATAGGCTGGGGTTATTTTTCAAGGAGCGGAGGTTGAGGAGGGACGTTATAGAGGTTTATAAAATCATGAGGGGCATGGGTAGGTTAAATAGGCAAGGTCTTTTCCGAGAGGTAGGTGAGTCCGAAACTAGATGGAATTGAAATTATTATGTGTGAAAACAAATACTTTAAGTTACATTATACTGGTAATGTTGAATACTAGCTTTGAGTGGTTTGACAGATTAATGTTTTAATTTTTTTGCAGCCCTTTCTGTTCAAACCAGTTGGAGAAGAATGGGAGTTTGAAATCATAAAATGATACTCTCGTATATCATCGGAGGGTCTGGCACAAATGATATTGACAAGAAGTGACACTTGCGCCTGTTGTCACCAACTTATGGTAATTAGTCTTACGTCTTAAGTGGTAACAAGTCCACAGCATCCAAACATATTCCATTAATATATTGCAGCTGTCATCAGCAGGGAAACATAATGGAGTTAGTGGATCTGTGAAACACTGCATACCTTGGCTCAATCAACTAAACTGCCCATAATGGGGTCATCAGGGATGGTAGGAGTGAATCTGGATTGAAGCCAGTTAGTACTTCTCTCGGTCTACTTGGTACGCATTAAGAATTGACTTCAAGGTCACTCCACCTCAGAATCAAAATATTATTTCATATATTAACAAACATTACCAAATTTTACTTCTTTCATAACAGGGTTCTTTGTGTCACCAACATGCACCTATCTATAGTATGTCTCTTATTCAAATACCTCACAGATAGCACATAGCTTTTTAAAATTAGGACTAATGATGAAATTGTCACAATGGTCAATTTGCACAGGACAATGTAGTTCCGTGTTTCAATAAATACAGTCACATTTCTTATAAGAGGATTGATTGCTCTGTGATGCAAATGCTTAAAATATGTTCCTGATACGTAGTTTGGAACAGAGCTTAGTTCTCAACTGTGTTCTGTACCCTTGGTTCCTTGAATCTTTCCAGCCCAGTGCAGTACTGAGAATATGTTGCTCTGTTGGAGATCATATACAATGGCACTGGCCACATTGGCATTTGACCAGCTGTAAGAACTCTCATGACACATCTCTGATCCATTTACTGTACACTTCTGTACATCAATACTGCACTGTATGGTAGGTCATTGACTAAGGTTAAATCTCACAGGATCCATGGAGAGCTAACCACTTAGATACAAATTTGGCTTGATGGTAGAAGACAGAGGGTGGTGGTGAAGGGTTGTTTTTCAGACTGGAGGCCTGTGACCAGTGGTGTACCACAGGGATCAGTGCAGGTCCACTGTTATTCATCATTTATATTAATGATTTGAATGAGAATTTAGGAGGTATGTTTAGTACATTTGTGGATGATACCTTGGATTTGTGGCATAATGGACAATGAAGACGGTTATCTGGAAATGTAGCAAGATCTTTATCAACTGGGGCCGTTGGCTAAGGAATGGCAGATGGAATTTGATTTAGATAAATGCAAGGTGTTGCATTTTGGTAAGGCAAACCAGGGCAGGGCTTACGCAGTCAATGGTAGGGCCTTGGGGAGTGTTATAGAATGAAGAGATCTGGGGGTATAGGTTCATAGCTCCTTGAAAATGGAGTTACGGGTAGACAGGGTGGTGATGGAGGCTTTCAGCATGCTTGCTTTCATCAGCATTGAGTATAGGAGTTGGGATGTCTTGTTGCAGCTGTCAAAAGCGTTGGTGAGTCTGTATTTGGAGTACTGCATGCAGTTCTGGTTGCCCTATTATAGAAAGGATATTATTAAACTAGAAAGAGTGCAGAAAAGATTAACTAGGATGCTGCCTGGACCAGAAGGTTTGCATTATAAAGATAGCTCCAGCCTATCCAACCATTTTTCCCTGGAACGTAGGAGACTGATGGGTGACCTTATAGGGATCTATAAAATAATGAGTGACATAGATAAAGTAGATAGCTGACAGCTTTTCCTCATGGTAGGGGAATCTAAAACTAGAGGTCCTAGGTTTAAGTTGTGAGGGGAGAGATACAAAAGTTTGTTCCCACATTGGGTGGTGAGTGTCTGGAATGGGCTGCCAGAGGCAATGGTGGAAGCAAGTACAATTTCATAATTTAAGGAAGATTTAGGCAGGTACATGGATGGGATAGGTATGGAGGGATATGGTCCAAACACAGCCAAATGGGACTAGTTTAAATTGTGAAAACTGGGCAGCATGGGTAAGTTGAGCTGAAGGGCCTGTTTCCATGCGGTAGACCTCTAAGACCTCGCGCTACACAAGCAACTGTAATTGAACAATCACAGAAAAGAAGTTAATGCTCAGGGACTCACCCCCAATTGATGGAATAGATCAGGCTGTATCTCCGAACTCTTCACTCACTGTCACAGCACACTTACTTTGAGCCTATTTGAATGCTCACAGCATCCACAACCCTGCCTTGTTTTGCCTTGTCTTGGCTTTTCTTCCTCAGTCAGGCTTACATCAAATCTTTCTTGCCTTGCCTTGCCTTTTCATGCATGTACAAAAACTTGAAGTTTGTCATGATTGTAAGTAGGCCCAAATCAAGTCACAAGGAATGCCTTCGTTCAGGGATGTTCCCAGCACAGTAAATCAAGGGCAGCCTCCAATATAAGTTGAGGAACTTGGACACAGTCAGCCAACCACACAGGGCAGCATCCACATTAGGGGGGAGGAACTGAACATTGGGCAGTTCGTCACCTCTCTTGATTCTTTTTGCTCTACTGGGGGCAATGTTCCTCCTCCATTGAGACGGAGGCAAGTATTATGGAAAATAAAAATGGGTGGCACAGTTGTTACTTTTGGTGCACTTGGGGAGGTGTCTCAAATGAGTGAGTAGGCAGCACGGAAGGCATGCAGGGTTTGGGTGTTGTGGGAAATGGCATGGGTGAGAGTGAGTGAGAGAAGGTGTTTGCAGATAATAGTGAGAGGGATGGATGGAGCATGCACTTTGTTGGGAATGGTAGCAGAGATAGAGGTATCTGAGAGAACATGATGGCAATTATGCTGAATGAGTGGAGAGGGTGTTGACTTCCTTTCTGCATTGTTGGGTATTTCTCCAGGTGGCTGAGATCACACTAACCTGCAGAAGAAACTCAGATCAGGTCTGAGAGATAGTAGGAACTGCAGATGCTGGAGAATCTGAGATAACAAGGTGTAGAGCTGGATGAACACAGCAGACCAAGCAGCATCAGAGGAGCAGGAAAGCTGAC